>NC_088711.1:16331681-16519181 GCF_963576615.1 Watersipora subatra | reverse complement strand
TACGATAACATGACTAGGCAACCATCAGCTATCACTACTCCAGTGGCATCAAATTCTCAAACAAATTTTGAAGCAGACGCTTCCGAGCCATACACCGCACCAGGCGGTACACAAATGGCTACTACACAGCTCATAACTGATGTAGACAGCCGTCAGACATCAGCACACTCAATTCAACCTTCGACGCCTGCAAAGATAAAGAATGGGAAAAACCATGACTGTATAGAATATTCTAGAGCTCAGGCAAACATTCAAGGGATTGTTCCACTAGTCCTTCTGCTATTCATTAGCATCGCTCTGAATTTTGCTGGCTTTCATCCAACGACATTCAAATACCGTAAGTAGCTATCCCACTTTCTTGCTTTGTCTGTTCCAAACAATTCCTGTTCCCCATATTCTCCATACCATGAGCGTAAATGCTCATGGTAGGGTTGTTGACAAGAAGATCTATTAATAACTGTGAGTTATCTATGATCTAATGCCAGATTTATTGTTCAGTACATATTTAGCTGTATTGCACATTTGCATTGAAGTATTTTACCAAAGCCAGAGCATACATGGATATCTGGTACTTGGTTGATTTTGCCTTACCATCTTAGCATATTGACTATTGGATAATAATATTATTATGTACCATTATTTTAGACATTTATTTATTTGGAATAATATTGGTTATTCTAATAATATCAGTGCATTTTACTTCTGATATTGCATTTCTCCTATTGCAGGGGGAGAGATATAAACATATAATCTTTTTCTTTCATTATTGCTGTTTGTCATGACCAAACACTTTTTTAAATAGATTTTATAAAAATCTATATAAATATCACAACTTCGTGATATTGTTAGCTATGACGTTTGGAATTGGAAAGAAAATTGTGTATTGGTTTTCTAATATTACTATATTAGTAATATTGTTATTCTAATAATATCAGTGCATTTTACTTCTAATATTGGCCAATATTGCATCTCTCCTATTGCAGGGGGAGAGATATAAACATATAATCTTTTCCTCTCATTATTGCTGTTTGTTGTATATAATAACACCCACACCCAGTACATTACAGCTACCGTTGCAGTTATCCTATTGCGCTGCAGTGCCATTTGACTGCTAATATTGCATTTCTCAACCATCAGTACCCTTTCTTTTTTCCAATATCACTTTAGTCGCGGGCTGTATGACAGGGGAATTTCTAGTAATATTATTAATTTATTATATATCATTATTTTAGACATTTGGCAGTTACATTATGCCTTCACATTAAAGCATCCACCCAGAAAATAAGACATTTCTATATTTGCTCTGTTTAGGCGTACTGTTATTAATAGTAGCAACAGAATCTAGTTGTATGACAAAACACAGACATCTCACTGTTACATGCAACCACTATTACTATATCAGTATTCATACAAGTCTTGAATTCTCCCAGCAATCAACAGGTTGTGAACGGTCAGAGCTTCTCTTTAATGAAATGCTGGCTGCCAATTCCTCCTAAGTTGCAAAAAGTCTAAAAGTTTCTCAGTGAAAAGGTTAGGAGGGAGGGAAGACTGGTAATCTTCTTTATTGGCGGAAAGATTGAAAGCTTCGACGATGTGATTAGTTGGAAACTGACTGCACTCTGTCACAGTAACGCTGCTTTTTTAGATGTGTCAAACTGCTGTAGTTGTTCCTGTATTCTGTTGTTCGAGCTACAATTAAAGCAAATCGTTGCCTATTATTCTTATCTAGTCTAGTATGGGCTCTAGTTAAAGCTCTGAGCTAACGTTCATTTGACGCTAGGATCAGTTGTTTCTTCTGATAGTTGTATAACACATGTTCAGTCAGTTTTATGTTTTGCTAATGGAGGCTGGAAATCTTCAGAAATAAGTTTAATGGACAGATATCTTACAGCAGCAGAGATTCAAGGGAGATAGTGCATTACCATTATGATCACAAACTTTATGAGTTGGGTTCACGCTAAAGTTCAACTGTACAAGGATTCAATTTGAGAGCGCACAATTTCATCTCTAGATGCCAACAAGTTTCTCTAGATGCCTTTTCAAGTTTGGATGGGAATTGGACATGTCCGAATGTTTAATTGCAATTCAAACATGTCTGTTTACATATTAAAGATTAACTTACACAAAACTTTAGTAGATTTTATTAGAAAGTATCCGTATTTTCTATCTTTTGTGATGGTTTTTTTAAGTTTGAGGTGATCTGACTGTCAGGATGTTTCAAGATTAAAATCGACAAAAGTTGGTCACGGTTATTAGGCCAATCTAAGACTAGGCTATCTCATTTTGGATTCTTGAAAAACAAACAACTGCAGTTTGCGCTTACTATCATTGTTATGTTATTATTGCAATAGAAAGTTGGTATTTACTATTAGTCACTATCTGCCATCAAAACATGAAAAGCATACCAAAGAAAGTAGTTTCCAGAACGTCTTCTATTGTTTTCACTATCTTGGTTTTCTTCTATATCGCTATTTTCCTCTGAGTCATCATGGTCTAAATAATGTAGAAAACAAAAATGTAATTAGATGTTTTATGGACTTACATGTACTTACATATACGCATTTACACATGTTTACAGCAATTTGGAGCTGAAACTATCCTCTTTGCATGTCTGTCCTTCTTTACATTACTAGGAAAGGTTACTGTGTGAAAAAAGACAAACGTATGGTGTCTGGCATTCGTGTATCTAATTATAGCGATTAAAATCTAAGAATAAAAAATCTACTTCACATTGGATTTGTACTCAGAACCTCCAAGTCCTCCGACAGGCATGCTAAACCACGATGCTATATTGCCCTTTCCAACTGTGGAAGAAGTGTGCACATACTTTTGTAGCGCTTGCAAAAATACTATTGGCCAGCTTAACATTATAGGTAACAACATTATGCGAAACATCAAACTGGTTTCATGATGACTGTTATAATAAAGATCTTTACTAGCTTGAGTTACTAGCTTAAGTTACTCAAACTCAGTGGGTGATTATTTTTATTACCCTTGCAACAACAAAAGTTTACCTAGTGTATATATAAATATTTTTTATATCATTCGGTATACAAGTATAATGTATATACTTGTATATCAACTGATATAAAAATAATTATATACTTGTATATTGATTGATATATGCTGCCAATTTATATCATGCGTGCAGATATGCATAATATTTTTAACGTTAATTACCGCAGGCTAACTTGTTTTGCATGAGAAGAAGAACTGAACTCAATCTGCTTTGATTGATTATTGCAACGAAGTGATGCTTTGCAAATTCAAGCTGCATTTCGCTTAATTTTTTTTAATATTCTTGGTCGGCCGAGAATAACCAATTTTTGAACTTTATCGCCTCATAAAAAGTTTGACAAACTCTGTCCGACTATGGGTCAATGTACATTCAGCTGAACTCTTGAATGATTGTTGAATGCTTAGATATCAATCTTTAGAATTTTGAAAAAGATACATATCATTTTTATTATTTTAAAAAAAATGATGCTTTTGTGTTCTGACCCCGCACACTGCATCACAAAATAAAAAAATATGTAAGTGTTGTGAAAATATAATAGTTACCGTTATCTTTACTTGGAGACCAGAAACAGCGCTGGCATCTGCTCATCCCTACAAAACATGAGTACAACATGGAGCTATCTTCAAACTAGCTAATCCAAAATATAGTTTATCATATCTCTTTGTTAAACTATGATCAGTGGTTCTCCTTTTGCTAGTGCTCTTTTATCACTATGTAAATACTAATATCATGCAGGGTTGGTTTGAGCTGCTAACTTAAGTATCTCTAAAATAAACAGTTTTTTTGACAATAAACCTTACAATTTCCCATAATCCAGCACACAGGTCTACTGCGTGCATATACAATATAAAGAAATACATGTAACAAAGCTTAGGGTTTAACTCACAAAGAGACATCTCTAATGGAATCTATACCGAAATCTTGTAACAAAATTATTTCAGCCAAAATGATTATCTGTTTTGTAGTGATCAAGTCATCTTAGGTTTCAATAAGATCATTAGGGAAGATAATTGATTTGATTGGACAGTTATAGCTTTTGTAGCCTTCCTATTGGATGAAGCTAGATCAATGCTATTGACCGATTGTTCAAAAAAAAGTAATGATGTTCAGTGTAATGGTCTGCCAATTAGCTATAAGATTTTACAGTCTCCTTTTCAATTAGGTAACTGGTTTATTGACTTTGCAGTCGCAGTGTTGATGGTCCATTCCTACGCTTAACCATAGTATCCCATCAAATCTGTTTCCAGATGAATGTGGTAGTTGTGTGGCACCAAACTTTCACCGCTTATGTGTTGTCACTGCCACAGCAGGGTGTTTTCACATAGTTTGGCTTAATGTCATTTTCTTAGATTAATTCTCACAAATATTCCCTTACTACAAGGTTGTGAAACTTAGCAATTTTATTACACTATTTTATCTTAACAGCCTTTAATTATCAACTATTTTTTGGAAAGGGTCAGAGAGTTACGTTATTTATCACGATATTTATAAATGTATTTTATATAGCTTGCTCATGTTTCTCATTCTGTTTTTGTCAATTATCAATCACTTTTTTTATCAACTACTAAAAACCTGTGTGTAGCCTTTTACTATCTTAATGTTGCAATAAGTGTTTTATTGTTTGTAGTTTTATGGTGAGAAATAAATAAATATGTATACAAGATAGCCAAATGCAGCCATAAAAGACTTGGTTGCTATCAATCGAGGAAGGCTGTTACATTCAGGCTCAATCAGAATATAGCTTGCATTGTCATTGGCTGAGTGAGCGAGTTGGACAAACTCTGATAGGGTGTGACCATCCAAACAAAACTAATGTTTCTCCTCGGTTTTGTTAGAGATTCACCTTTGTGTAAACCAGGCATATGGAATAAAAAGCAGTTCTAGCAGTTCAAGTTCATTACTTTTTTATATGCTGTCTTTTAAAAACTGCAAGTCATATGACCAAATAAACATCTTCGATTAGCTAGCTCAAGTACTACTAGCGGTTTCCTAAGACATCCGTTTACCGCTGATTAAATGGTGCTCAGTTTAATATTTGCTTATTAGCTAAGTTTTCATCAATAGCTTTCTATAACTATTGTTAACATAACTTCAAATATTTCTTATCGGTTTTTGTTAGAGTTTGAATATTCGAACATTTTTGAACAATGAACTCTTTCCCAGAATAATAACCATATGCAATGAGACTCTACGAGTATACTAATGGTAAGTTGAAGGTCAACTAAAGCTTAAAATGGATAACTTTATAGCATAGATTCTTTTTTATAATGAAACCATTTTTATACTCCATTACCCGCAAATAATTTGGTCTATCAGCTTCTTTTGTCAAAGATTTTTAATTTTAAAACTACGTGATCATGGAAACTTACTGATAGTGACTCGGAAGCGGCCGCTTCAAAAGTTGTCTGAAAATTTGATGCGACTGAAGTAGTGACATATGATGGTTGGCTAGTCATGTTATTGCGTCGAGAATTAACACAGACTTCAATGAACTCTTCAACAACATATAAACCATGGTTTTTAAATGGATGAGGGAGAATAACTTGCGTTTAATTATCACTCAACCATCTTAGATGTCAAGGAAGCTCAAATGACAGCAAAACAAAAAATATATGTGTTCAAAGAGAGTGTGAATGAGTTGGAAGCCCTTGCTCGCTGTAGTTTTAGTAATCAGGGAATCAGTTTAGTAAATAAGTTCAGTTCAGTAATTTGTTATTAAAGGTTGACTTGCAACAAAATTTACATTACAGTTATATGGTATCAAGAGATTCACCATGTATTACTCTACTGTGTTGTAGGTTTAAATGTGGAATTATGATTACAAGCTCTTAAAATCTCAAAAATGAACAGTTAATAGCAGCCATCACAAAATCGGCCGTTGGTTGGAATCCCTCTCAAAATGGCTCAAATGTGATTTAGTTGAAAACGATGTGCTTTTGCTTACACTTTCATGTAACCTCATTCGTCGAAATACTTTCTCAAATATACACTATTCAATAAAACCATGTCTGTTGTCCTTACGCGTCTATTTCATTATCATTGTAATGCTGTCACTTTGAGCACTGATATCTGAAAACCTAGCTTAAAAATGAGTTTAATTTTTTAATCTTAGCTAGAGATGGTGCATATCATCCTCTGATAAACAAGAGGAGCCTGTTGGTCACCTGTGATGGTCAAAAAATGCTGCAGAAATCGTTCGCGCCATTTGGCAGGAAATATGGGTTACAATACGGTAATCGTTACATGTTCAGATTATGACTAGATGATTAGACTAGGCTGAAACGAAACTGTAAAGTAGTGAGTATCAATATTTAATAAGGACTCTTTGGTGAAACCCAAAGTGTTTGTCATAAACTCGTGCTACGAGACGTTTTATATTGAGCCTTTTATTTCCAGCCGTTTCACATAATAACATCACATGTAAAAACAATAATAATAATAAACTGAATACGTCATCAAAATAAGGGTCTCGAACCTACGGCCGGTTTTTTAACTGCTCGTTTTTGAGCTTTAAGAGCTTGTTATCACATTTCCACATATTTTGAACCTACAACACAGCAGATTAAGACATGGTAAACCTTTCGATATCCAACAACTGTAACGTAAATTCTGTTGCAAATCAAACATGGAACACGAAATTGCCATGGAACAAGCAAATGTCTAGCAAAATCACAAAAAAGGGAACTGAAATATTCACTACTAGATATTTTATGTAATTTAGAGATTAAATGTAGTTTGAATAAAAAATCTAATAATCCTTTTACATTAATCATATTCTATCAATATAGAAGTTTACATATTCAGATAATATGCAGTGTGAAATAATATAATAGAACTTAGAGCGATATAAAGTAGCCTAATGCCATAGCATATTATAATATATACATCGTACAACGTTTCATATAGTCTTTACTAAAATAAGATTTATGTTTGTCCAAATATCCAAGGCCTGAGATTGAAACTCATGACATTCAACATGGTAGATGGACACTCTAACACCGAGTAATTCGATCACCTTCCAGAACTCCAGATTCTTTAATTGAGCATCATATATGATAAGCTGATATGAACCTTCTACTGTACATATACAATCTCTCACAGCGCAGTAGACCACCAGGGTGCTAGCGTAATGTATTATAATAAAATTTTATGTGATATAGTCAAAGTTAATATGATATAGTATGATATCTGACACAATGAATTAAATAATAAACAGCAAAAGTCGGCGTAAATAATTATATAAATACATGTAGGCTAATATGGCGTTTTTCACTGACCTGGGCAATACATCGTACATTCATATAAAATAGCATTCAGATCCCATCCCCAGAGGTTCTCACATAGGTTTGTTTTTCCTGAGCTAGGTGTGTAGCAGTTAGTGGGCTAGCAGTTAGTAGTTAGTTAGGCTAATGGAAATTCCATTATTTCCACCGCCCAACTTTGTAATATTAGTTAGGTTTAGTGTGTAGTCCTTTCTCAAAATACCTATGCTTTGCTCAAATCTCATGGCTAATTATATTTAGGGCAAGTCTGTTAATTTTAACTTATTTTCAAGAATATAAGTTCGAAGTGTTTGAAAGAAACAAAATAGAACGAAAGTGTTAAAAAGAGGGTAGAGAGGGGGAGAGAGGTAGAGAGAGGGGGAGAGGGGGAGAGGGGGGAGAGAGGGGGAGAGAGGAAGAGAGAGAAAGAGAGAGGGGGAGAGAAGGAGAGAGAGGGGGAGAGAGGGGGAGAGAGGGGGAGAGAGGGGGAGAGAGGGGGAGAGAGGGGGAGAGAGGAGGAGAGAGAGAGAGAGAGAGAGAGAGAGAGAGAGAGAGAAAGGGAGAGAGACGGAGAGAGAGGGAGAGAGAGAGAGGGGGGAGAGAAGGAGAGAGGGGGAGAGAGGGGGAGAGAGGGGAAGAGAGGTAGAGAGAGGGAGAGAGAGAGGGAGAGAGAGAGGGAGAGAGAGAGAGAGAGGAGAGAGAGAGAGAGAGAGAGAGAGAGAGAGAGAGAGAGAGAGAAAGAGGAGAGAGTGAGAGGTAAGTTTTACGTACTTTAATGAGACTATCTGTCAATCCTTTGTTTTTCCACGTGCTCCTTCAAGCACTGATATGGTCATAATGGTGAAAAGCATGATGGCCTCTGTTTATGGATTTTGGTAAATCCATTGCTCAGTTGGGAGAATTGTATTCTGTTCTACCGTCATTAACTTATGACCTCTCATTATTTATCTTTCTATAAGAGGGACCTCCATATTCTCCCCTCATGCTATCTTGTATATATATTAGTGCTGGATAACGATTCGAATGCATTCGGTTTTTCGATAGTTGTTCTCTCTCGGTTGATCGATTCAGAAGGAGAAGACAACTGCGTCTGAACCGAATTTTACATAACGATTCGATTCAGTGTTTGCGCATGCCCACGCAGCAGCTTCCTAAGCAAAGTTTCGTGAAAGCATTGATCGGTCAGCAAATGTGTTTAGAGTTTTTTTTCATCCAAATAGTAGCAACAGTCTTGACTCTTGCCAAATTAACTCATGTGATTTTTTGTAGTTAAGAGACTCATATTTGTAATATCTTATTATGGTATTAATCTTCATTGATTGTATTTGTCCTGAGCATATTGTAATTTTTTGATTTATATTTATTCAATTGTTTTTAAATTAATTAATTTGATGTTGATTCATTAAATTCTAAAGAGGATAACATTTTTCAAATTGTATTGGTTAATTAATATTAATATAATTGAAAATGACACCATTACTTGAACATTTTTTGCAAATATTAATTATTAGTTTACTATTTATTAATAAATATACAAATCTCGGTTCGATGCGGTTCATAATGCCCATATGAGCAAACCGAGGTAACAAATGAAGATTCGGTTTCATTCAGTTTTCAGGAGGAAACAACTCTGAAATTGAATGCATAGCGCAGGTAGACATCGAACAGCTCTAATATATATGTATTTATTTATTTCTCACCGTAAAACTACAAACGATAAAACACTTATTACAACATGGAGATAGTACAAGGCTGCACACAGGTTTTCAATAGTTGATAAAAAAGATTGAAAATTGACAAACCAGAATGAGAAACACGAATAAGCTACATAAGTATACTAGAAATTCCACTGTCATACAGCCCACGACCAAAGTGATATTGGAAAAAAAAGGGTACTGATGGTTGAGAAATGCAATATTAGCAGTCAAATAGGATAACTGCAATGGTAGCTGTAATGTACTGGGTGTGGGTGTTATTATATACAACAAATAGCAATAATGAGAGGAAAAGATTATATGTTTATATCTCTCCTCCTGCAAAAAGAGAAATGCAATATTGGCCAATATTAGAAGTAAAATGCACTGATATTATTAGAATAACCAATATTATTTATATAGTAATAATATAAAACCAATGCACAATTTTGTTTACATTTCAAAACGACATAGCTAACAATATCACGAAGTTGTGATATTTATATAGATTTTTAGAAAATCTGTACTACGTAGTCATTGTTCTGTAGTCATCCAAACTTATAATTAATTATTGTAATAATCTCACAAGAAACGTTAAAAAAATATCATCCTCATTTGCTTTACTTACACTGTGTTGGACATCAGTTAGAATGCCAAAGTATTCAAATGTGTCGGCAAATGAAAATGAAAAAATTGAAATCGGCAAAAATGAAACGATTTCTTTACTCCTATGTTAATTGCCGAAACCTTCGGCAATTCGACAATGCTATAGACTGGTGAAAAGTGCACGTTATTTTTTGTGAAATGCGCAAGACTTCATCGTTCTATTATCTGTCGCTCGGCGTTTCAATTTCCGGTCTTAACTTTTATTAAACCAAGCTTTTCAAGCATTTTGTGGCGATTTTCGTCCAAATTAATCTCTATTTGTGTATAATCCGATCAGATGGGTTAGTTTTAGGAATTTGTGGTAACCCTTCAATGGCTTGGTAACATATTTAAATAGGTTTAAATGTGTTTTGTTTTGTTATTATACTTTAACGACTTTACAAAACGATGCTTAAATTTGTTGATGAAATTTCTTGACGAGGGTTCGTCTCATTGTTGATGAATAATTTTCGTAAGTTGTGTGCACATGCATTTATCATAAAAACTCCCACACTTCGCTCCGCTCGTTTGGTCGTGGGACTAGAAATTCCACTGTCATACAGCCCACGACCAAAGTAATAATGGAAAAAAGAAAGGGTACTGTTGGTTGTTGAAAAAGTAGTTCTCAGCAGGAATTGACAGAGTATAATGTAAATGAGACTTGTTTGAGATGATATAAAATAAATTTGAGGGAGCACGACTCTAAAAAGGCGCAACTAACAGTTTATTTTGGAGGTAAAGTTGGGTTGAAACCAGGTATACGAGTAATTGGTAAATTGTCGATATTACAATATCTGTTATAAGTATACAGTATGTGTTAAAGGTCGGGCAGTCTAGTCTCCTCTCTTTTGCGTTGTAAGATTTGGTCATTGATAGCTAATCGAGTGATGCGCTCCCTAGCAAAGTTGTTAACAAGTAAGTCATTGATTTTTTGAACTCGAGAGAGAGAGCAACAAACGATATTCCAGCGGTCATTTTGTGGTGGCCTATATCAATGACAGCTTTAGCCATGGTAAGACCTTGACTCTTGTGTATTGTCAAACCCCATGCTAGATGGAGAGGAATGCCTGTACGGCTAAGAGTGGCATGGCCAGCAGTCCAAGTACGCTTGATAGGTATAACTGGAAAACTGTTGGGGTGTTCGGGAAATCTGGAAATATGCAGACAACGAAAGCAGGTAATGCAGGTGGGCCTTGATTTGCACAGTATATGATACGCAAGACAGTACCAATTGAACCATTGACTAATCTCTTCTCAACCCAAAGATTTGCTCTAAGCATAACTCGCGAACTGATGGACCTGGGTCCATATTGTTGGTTGCACTGAATTTAATAACAGCGTCAGGTCTAACTTGTTGGCACGTATGACATAGTTGTATTTGAGCATTGTATGTAGCAAAATGTTTCTCATTACATCCAGTACATGTGAGCTGTGATATATTGTTGTCAAGTCTGCCTAGAAAGTTTTTACGCAGTTCTTGAAAATCAGGACAATCTAAAGATTGAAAAGGATGAATGTGATGGAGGGGGCAGCATTGGGAGGAGCAATATTGTTTTGTGCAATATTTTCACAGTCAACGATGTCCATAAAATCATGATCATCATCTGGAAACAAAGGGGCTGCCAAGTCCATATCATTCACATCGCCTACAGCATCTACTAAAGAATTCTCTGAATCAGATGAGTTGTTATTATTTTGAGTAGCGCGTTGTTGAACATTAGCATTTGATGTTGATGGTTGCTGTGAGGACCTTCTATTTCTCCTCCTACGTAATAATTGAGAGACACGTGGACGGCCACGGCGACGACGTAATGTTCTTAAAGGTTGTATGTCCATGGTAGTTGTCAAATAGTTTTGAAATGAAATTCAAAAGGTCAATTATGCAAAACGAAAGGTTGTATAAAAATCAGACCTAATTTACTACTATCTCAAACTTATGTTTTACATCAATAAAATAAATATTAATTCAAGCTGTAGACCTAAACTACTGTACGTAATTTAAATAACAACAGCAATAATGAAATATGTTTATTATATCTCTGAAATCCAATATTAAAAGTAAAATACATTGTAATATACAGTTTGAAAGTTGGTTGTGTTGAATGTAGAACGGTTTTGACAGCGATATGTAACAGAAATAAATATTAATAAAATAAATAACTAACTATCTCAAACTTATATTACAATAATAAAATAAATAGCCTATTAATTCAAGCTGTAGACCTAACCTACTGTACGTAATTTAACTAACAACAGCAATAATGAAATATGTTTATTAAATCTCTTATTATATTGAAATGCAATATTAAAAGTAAAATGGCAAGCTGCCGTGTAATATATACAGTTTGAAAGTTGGCTGTGTTGTGAATGTAGAATGGTTTTGACAGCGATATGTAACAGAAAGCAAGCATTGGCATTCACGCGTCTGAAAGTTTTATGCAAACTGGAGTGAAATAAAGAAATATTCTTGTCATAAAAGGGCGTTGTAGTAACGCCCTACCTTGTAGATAAGATGTAAAGAAATCTGGCTGATGTTCTAGATAATTTGAAAAACCTTCAGTAATTGGACAAAAACGTAGGCTGATAAACTGTGCACCACATTTTCGTACCTGTAAATCGGTCTACGCCTCAAACAGTCTCAAACAGTACACAAACCTTCTTGGCAATTAAACAATGCCATAGACTGGTGAAATGAGCACGTTTTGCTCGTGCTGAATTGCGCACTGCTAAATAGTTCTACTATCTGTCGCACGGCTTTATTGGTCTTTCGTAGGTCGGTCGAAACTATTAATAAACCAAGCTGTTCAAGCGTTTTGTAGCGATTTTTGGCAGAATTAATCTGTCTATTTATGAATAATCCGATCAGATGGGTTAATTTTAGGAATTTGCGGTAACCTTTCAAAGGCTTAGTAACATATTTAAATAGGTTTTTATGCGTTTTGTATCATTATTATACTTAAACGATTTTACTGAAAAATAGTTAAATTTGTTGATAGGATTTCGTAACAAGGGTTTGGTGACGGCCGTTAACGGATAATCTTTCGGGAGTTGTGTGCACATGTGCATTTATCATAAATCTCCCAATCAATCGCTTCGCTCTTGTTTGGTCGTGGGATAAATTACATTTATGATGGTAAATGACGTACATTTTTTACCATATCACACCATATCACACCTGGTCACACCATATCAAAATTTGTCCTGACTTGCTAACTCAGCCAA
This sequence comes from Watersipora subatra, assembly GCF_963576615.1. Classification (NCBI taxonomy): domain Eukaryota; kingdom Metazoa; phylum Bryozoa; class Gymnolaemata; order Cheilostomatida; family Watersiporidae; genus Watersipora; species Watersipora subatra. Next base: position 16,506,339 of record NC_088711.1, on the reverse strand, counting down.
TGATATATTCTGAGCTATATTGCAAGCTATATTCTGAGCGAGCTTGAACATCATTACTTTTTCTTGAACAATTGGTCAAAATCATTGATCTAGCTTCATCCAATAGGGAGGCTACAAAAGCTGCAACTTGCCAATCAAATCAATTATTGTCCCTTACGATGTTCTTGAAACCTAAAGCCTGGTTCCCATATCGATTGCGAGACTCCGGCGGTAACTTGCCCAGCAAAACGCTTGCAACGCTAGGCTCGGTGGCATATGTTCACATATAAAGCTGCATCACTAAACTTAATCGCGTAATCAAATAAAAGGTTCGCTCGCCATGTCGTTTCTATAATGGCGACCTTCCCCTGTACAGTGCATTTTGGGAAGGTATTGCTTGCGGCCTTTTGTGAAATTTGAAAATAACTGAACTATTGCCTTGCCGCCGGCAACTACCGGCGGTCCTCGGCGCGTAGGTTCCCATTTCACCACTAATAACCTGGGGTGTTGTCGCCGGTGCATTGCAACGTATATATGAACTAGGCTTTACAAAAATAGATTACTACCTAAGCTTTAGAGTAGATTGCCCTCAACAAAGTGTTCATTTTAGATACAGTTGAGTTAACAACTCAAATTAACCTTGTATGATATTAGTATTTACATAGTGATAAAAGAGCGCTAGGAAAAGGAGAACCACTGATCATAGTTTAACAAGGAGATATTATACACTATATTTTGGATTAGCTAGTTTAAAGATAGCTCCATGTTGTACTCATTTTTTTGTAGGAATGAGCAAATGCCTACGCTGTTTCTGGTCTCCAAGTAAAGATCATGGTGACTATTATATTTTTACAACATTTACATATTTGTTTATTTTGTGATATAGTAGACGAGGTCAGAACACAAGATCATTATGTTTCATTCAAATCTTTTTCCAAATTCTAAAGATTTACACCCAAGCATTCAACAATCATTCAAGAGTTATGCTGAATGTACATTGACCCATTATTAGTTGCACAGAGTTTGTCAAAATTTTTATATGGCGATAAATTTCAAAAATTTATTATTCTTGGCCGACTAAAATATATTTAAAAAAATTAATCGAGTTGCAGGTTGGACTAGCTCAACTTGCAAAGCATCGCTTGGGTACGACAATCAATCGAAATAGATTGAGTGCAGTTTACCTTCTCATGCAGAACAAGTTGGCCTGTGGTAATAGACAATAAGAATAATATGCATATTTGCACATGTAATATAAATCAGCAATTTATATCAATCGATATAGAAGTATATACAAACTTATATGTCAACTGATATACAAGTTGTGATTCACACACACTTGTATATGAATCACAGTTTGTGTGTGAATCACAGTTTCACACACACACGCACTCACGCACGCACGCACACACACACGCAGATATATATATATATATATATGTATATATATATATATAAATTGTTGTTTCACCTCGATTAACCCGTATGGGTGGTAGTTTCTGCTCTGACTCGGGTCTCCTACCAGAGACCTGGGAGTTTGAGCACTTGCCTTAAGATCTTAGCTGTTCCCAGTAGCGCACTTTTCTGCAACTCACCTAAGTTGAATGCTGTTGGTATTTGGGCAAGCCACATTTTATGCGCCGGTGTTATTGCGCCCAGTGCCCCAATGACTACTGGGATTACGGTTGTTCTTACATCCCAGAATTTTTCAATCTCTTCTCCAAGAGGGAGATATTTCTCTACCTTTTCTTTTTCTTTGCTGTCTATATTGTAGTCATTGGGTACTGCTATATCTATTATAGTAGCTCTCTTGTTCTCCTTGTCTACCACGACTATATCTGGTTGGTTTGCCAGGACATGCGTGTCAGTCCGGATGTAAAAGTCCCAGAGGATCTTAGCGCGATCATTTTCATTGACCTTACCAGGAGTTTCCCACCAGTGTTGTGGTTTATTAAGACCATACTCGTCACATAGACTTCTATACACAACACCTGCGACATGATTATGCCGCTCAGTGTATGCATTTCCTGCTAGCTGCTTGCATCCACTGATGATGTGTTGGATGGTCTCAGGTGCATCTTTGCACATTCTGCATCTAGGATCGTCTCTAGTGCGATAGATTTTTGTTTGGGGTTGCCTTGTTGGGAGCACTTGCTCCTGGGCTGCCATGAGTAGCGACTCTGTATTGGCCGTTAGATTTCCTTTGTTCAGCCACATATATGTCTGGTGAAGATCCCCAACCTTAGATATTTGTCGGTGGTAAGCACCATGAAGAGGTTTCGTGTGCCAGTCAATTTTCTCATCATCAGGGAGAAGGTCCATTGTAAGAGCAGCAGATTGAAATTCAGCTAGCAACTTATCTGAAGTGGCCATAGAGGCTGCATAGGCTTTGATGCTTTGCTCTTCATCCTTCACTGTCTGCTGTACACTTTTGAGTCCCTACCGCCATCTTTCCTATTGAGATACAATCTAGTAGTATCAGATTTTGGGTGGAGTGCTCCATGCATGATCAGCAGTTTACGAGTTGCTATATCTGTTTCTTTGATGGCTTCCTCAGTCTTTATATGTAGTCTCTTTCTCCCAGATGTCCTTCCAGAACTTTGAAGTGCTGGATCGGGGAGGATCTGACATTGGCCTCCGCAGTTCACCTTTGAACTGAGAATACACTTTGGATGGATTATTGATGAACAGTTTGTTCATTCTCTTGTTATCCCGCTCTTTGGTGTACCGCTTTAGTCGTGCCGAGAGTGCTACTAGCTGCTGTTTGGCAGATTCTAGAGCTTCTATTGTGGCTTCCCTTTTTGGACGCTCCAAACTGTGGTTAGATCTTTCACTGAGCCTACTAACTTTCTTGCGCAAGTCCTTGATCTTATTTTTGTAGCATGTCTTCTTCAACTTGTGAGTCAACACAAGATCGTGTATGTGTGACTGTGTGTGTTGATATGCACTCCTCATTGGTTGAGGTTCCTTGGGTGAACTGTTCACTAATTTCATCTACCTCAAGTTCTGATATGAGGTGCCGCTTGATTATGTTACTTCTTTGAGCTACAAGTTGCTTAGCGGTTAGTGGCAATTCAGGGCGCATGTTTATCCACAGTTGACGCATCCTTCCCATATAGCCCCACTTTTGAGGTTCACTCATAAAGTAGCACTGAATGAGGTCAGTGTTATCAGTCCGAGTCCATCTCATCCGTTTTGAACCAGTAGCCCATTTTCCGACAATATTATTCTTATTGTCTATTACCACAGGCCAACTTGTTCTGCATGAGAAGGTAAACTGCACTCAATCTATTTTGATTGATTGTCGTACCATTTTCCACTGCCTTGTCCTGGTTCAGCTACAGGCAGCGCGAACCTTGTTTGACCGGGCGACGTCCGAGCCAGCATGGCTTTGGTTATTGCACTCATCATAGAGGTTGTAGACATTATACAAGCAATGGTCTTGTCTAAGGACTACCAGAAAGGTGCAGTTGTTGGGATTTGAACCTAGGACCTAATGATCACTGTCCTGATACCTTACCAACTGCGCTATCTGTCCTGTATATATATATATACATACATATATATCCTATATATATGTATATATATATATATACATATATATAGGATATATATAATATATATGTATATAATATATATATATATACATATATAATGTATATATAATATGATAGCGTAATGCTCGGCGTTGCACGGGTAATAAAGATAATTACCCACTGACTTTGAGTAACTTAAGCTAGTAACTTGAGCTATTCAAAATCTTCAGTATAATAAGAGCCGTAAAGCAAGCTTGATGTTTCATGTAAAGATGTTACCTGCAATGTTAAGCAGGCCAATAGTATTTTTGCAAGCACTACATAAGTATGTGCACACATTTTCCATAGTTGGCAAGGATAATGTAACATAGTGGTTTAGCATGCCTGTCTGTCAGGCCTGGAGCCTCTGAGTGCAAATCTAGTGTAATGTGGATTTTATATTCCTAGATTTTGATCACTATAACTGAACACACTAACGACAGACGACAAAAAAACGGCAGACAAACACTGAGATTTCTATATATAGATACTGTATAGAAATGTATGTATATAAAGTCTGTTGATGAAATTGTAGCCGTGTTCTGGTATTTAGGTGCTGGCTGAACCTGCAAAAAAACATGTTTGGTTTTTCACTAGCTCTTCCTTCAAACTAAGCTCTGTATTAATGTTTAGTTTCCCAGTCTGTCTTTTTTCCCACAGTAACCTCTCCTAGTAATGGAAAGAAGGACAGACATGCAAAGAGGATAGTTTCAACTCCAAATTGCTGTAAACATGTGTAAATGCGTATACGTAAGTACATGTAAGTCTATAAAATATCTAATTAACCTTCATACTTGTTTTATACATTATTTAGACCAAGCTGCCTCAGCAGAGAATAGTGATATAGAAGGAAACCAAGCCAGTGGAAATGAGTTTTTAACTTAAAAATAAGCTTCTAACTTAAAAAGAAACTGTTTTGTGTTCAAAACATTTATTTCATGAATTCCTCTGTATGTGAAAGGCCATGAAATGAGGCAGGAAGATTTAGCTCCAGTATCAGTCACTCTGAAAGCCGTAAGGTGTGAGATAAATCGGCATTACACAATTATATTGTTTATATGATTGGTGGCATTTTTAAATGGTGGTGATTTTCAAATTGTCTTGCCTTAAAAATAGCTTATAGCTAACCTGGTAACAAGGTGATTAATCGCCATACCACAAAGTTCTAGCTGTAAAGCAGCCTTATAAGCCCGTTGTTCTCATCTGACAAAAAGTAAATCAATTGTAGAAGTAAAAACATTATTCCGTAACATATACTTGGCAGCGATGGCACAACAGTCAGCTCACTCTGCTGACAAACAGAATGATATAACTAGGCTAATGAGAAAGATCAGCCAAGACTGATGCCAAAGAGTTTATCAACAAACCCTTGATGGCTTTAAAAAGCTCATGGATAGAAAATTCAAGGCTGAACCTGCACATTGGCATACTGTTCACAAGGTGATTATACACTTATAGTACACCTACATCAGTAATTAGTATTGTTATAAACTTAGAGTGGTTTGTAATAGCTTGTGGTCACACTGAGGAAAGGAAGAGAGAGAGAGAGTAGTAAGAAGATGGCTTTATAGAAGCTTGGCGACTAATAAATGACATTTGCATGTACTCTACTCCTCGGTCATCACGCTGAGTGAGATGTCAAAAAGTTGAAATAAGAGATCAAAGTGCTTCAAAGGCATATATAGGCTACAACTTGAGGATACAAAAATAATAGCAGATTCTGTAAAAATTCCTACAAAGGTTCTCTTTATGATCCAAAATTTTCAAGTTTCCTTTCTTCCATAGATGGAGCTGAGGTCAAGAGGTCATAGGTCAGGAGCTGAGCTACTATTTTTTTAACTGTTGTTTCTGCTGACTAGTGAACTATTGAGATCTTCAGGGTTTTTTACTCTGTGCATCAATTACATTGAAACGTGCAGCAGTGATCCTGATAGCGTTGCTATACCCGATACAAATGACGTTTGCGAATAAGGCGATTGGCATCTTCGTTTGCTGTTTTTAATGAGTTGGTGTTTTTCTTCTTAGCAAAACAGTAATAACTTCTGACCTACACGAGCTACAGCAGAAATAGAACCATTTCCTAAATTCTCAGACAAAACTACTTATTATAGTAGCACAACTCCAAATTGACAATTAATTGACAATACATCCTTGATGCGGCTCATGGAAAAAATTGTTCATGTTCTTATCTTAAGCTTTGATCTGCCAGTTTTTTAGTAATCAGTGCTATGCCTGCAGCAAATATTTTATCAATTAAATACAGCCGTTAAAATAGTTTAATTTAGTAATATATTTAATTTTTTAATTAATTTATCAATCAAATCAAACTACTTTTAGTCAGTAAGCCACTATTTAAAAAGTGGCCTAAAAGTTGAGTTCCGCTCCAGTTACATGGATATACACAATTTAAGTGGTTTCTGGGTCAAAAAAACCTGAATTTTTCATATCTAGGTAGTAACTTGCTCCAAACCGGCACGGTAGCCAGGAAAACAGGGGTGTATAAAATACGAAAAAACCCCCTTCATTACATATGGGAATTATTTAAAATCAAACTGAGTATTAAGTTTTCATAAATTTATTGACTGAACACTCATATCTTTTACATGAAAGTATAACTAAAGATTTTGATTGTACAAAAATCACAGGGGTGGATAGAAATGCCCCTTTGCTGGCATATGCCTTGCGAATTATCAAACAAGTTAAAAAACATTGGTAGGTGATTTGTTTGATTATCCACTGGTCTATAGAAAAGTTAAAACTAGATTATGTTGAAAAAATGAAAAAAATAATGAATTCAAATACACCAGAACTGAAATTAGCCATCAAAGTCGTCGTCCTCTTGGATTTCTCCAGTGTCATCATGATTTTCTCAGCTTAGCAAGGAGTTGTCATGTATGATGGTAGTCAGTTGAGAATATGATGCATGTCTATGGTACACCAGTTCACTTTGATTGCGCTGTGGAGGCTTATCAAACTGCAACTCAGGATAGTGGAGGCATAGATAGGTTTTCAGAAGATCATTTCTGCAAAGAAAAACCCCCATCTTACTAAAGTTTAAAGCTTTCTTGCAAAATATTTACTCAGTGGTATAATGAATTAGAAACATGTGCTACCAACCTCTTTAAATTTCCAGAGTATTTGTGTTAGCTTTCAGTTAGCAAAAGACAAGTTGCCCATGAATCTATTTTGCAATGAGAAATTGCATTCATAAAGTTTTCAAAAACTAATGAGCAATCCATTACTGGTGCTATGTATTGATCATGCATACTTCTCGATATCAAGGGCACCATCATACTTATTATGGAGCCCTCTTAACTGAGTCATTGATAAGATCTGATTCATGGTGACTAATCGATAAGTGATCACTTCTCGGCAGAAGGTAGGGCTGAGTCGTGACTCCAGGTTACTAAAAGAAATAAGTAAAACATTATTACAAATGCATATGGTACTGTTTGTCGCAATAGAAGCCCATGTACCATTATGTTCAGATAGCACGTACTGTAATTCATAAGAAGGTGCTTCCTCACCAAGAAAACAATTATCAGTTTTTTTATTGTTTAGAAGGACACCAGTCCAGCATAGGCCATGTTAAGAAGTTTTCCAACTTCACAAACAAAGACAGGATGAAAGTGTATTAGGTGCTAGATTATGCATTCTGTTTTGCAAAAGAAATAGCCACACTTCACACAATCTATATATTGTGCAGTATTACATACCGTATATTAGGTTTTAACCTGATTGAGTAAAGATTCACTGACAAGAAACAGAGTATAGCTGAACTATGGCATGTTATAAATAATTTAAATTCTACATATTAAGTATTGATGTAAATCACAATTTACACACTTTTCATATTTCATTTGGTGCCTTGCCGAAATCTAAGTATATGTTGGACATGTCATATTAGTTTGTACTCTGGTTTTGGTTGATATTGGACGATGGGAGCAGTTATGTACAGAACATCCAGCAATAATGTTCATATTCACACAAATAACAATGTACAGTGATTACACCAACCTGGATGATGCGCCTGTGTCTTGTGTGTGGGAGTTATACAATGATTGCTATGATTTCAGCTTTGGGTATTGGTAGTAAGTTACTACCAATGTGTTACATGTGTTACCACAGACAGTGTTACTACTAGTAACACTGTCTGTGGTAACACATCTGCTGAGCGACGGCGTCAGCAGAGAGAAAATGTACTAAGAGGCTATGATCAGCTCTTATAGCTCAGCAGCTTGTTTTAATTTACCTTGTAAAAACAAACATAACAATTTAACAAATCATCACAAATGCTAGATTAATTAGTTTCTATGCTAGAGTTTGTGATAAACATAATGCCAAGGTTACCTAACTTACCAGCTTCTTTGGTCTCTGCTCTTAGTAGACCATCTCTGATGCGCTTACCAGTTTTTTTAGTCCACCGCTCATGTTTTCACAAATAACACATAGTTTGGGTTGCGTAGTTTCAGCTCTTATTGAGGATGACGAGTGCAGTTGTTTAGTAGTTGGCTCAGGATCTTCATTCTCATGAGTTACATCTTGAAAGAAACTTGTACCAATAAAATTTAACTAGATTCAGTCATTCATACATTTCATTCATCATTCAGAGTTGTTTAGACGGCAGTGAAAGCCTAGATCAAAGTTTGTAATTTAAATTTAATAAATGTAATTTAAAATTTTTAAAGCATCATTAAGTACTGCAGGTAGGTTCAGAATTATAAGCTTACTTACATTTGACTGTTGTGCTGATGTGAGCTTTGCTAAGATGGTTATCCTTGCATAGCAGGTTTGGTGAATGAGAGGCAGCTCAGCTTTGCTACCAGTGGACTTATCAACAACATCATCATAAGAATAAGAATGTATATATTCCTTGCACAAAGTTCTTTCTGGATCTTTATTAGTAACTACCCAGTCTTTGGCATACTTCAGCAACTTATCTTAGCAATGCTGACTCAGTTGTTTGGATGGATTTCTTTGGCTAGTGCTTTGAAAGTGGCAGCAACAAATCATAATGCTGATTATCTTACTCAGAAATCAAAAACATGTCGATTGGAACTCAATTTCTGAATATAAATAAATGCTAGAGCTTTACACACTGTATTCACCCTTAAACGACCTTGCGCTTTGGACCAATGAAATGGCTGAAATCCGTTTGGCAAGAGAGGGCAACTCCTCAAGTTTGGTTCTCAAAAAATCATTAATTCTGAGTGAATGAGCTGGTTTGCAGTGAGTTACTACCTGCCATGTTGTTCAGCACCTTCAATTCTATAATCCACAACCCACACTTGTATATCCATGCAACTGGAGCGGAACTGAACAATAATTGGAGGTGGCTTACTGACTATTTAGCAGTTGCATTTAATTATAAATTATATTATTATTGCTTCAATGAATTATTTGTATCTAACTTCAACCCAAAAGGAGAGCAAACTTTTTATAAAACTAGATGCTCTGCACCTCTTATCATTCTGACACAGTCACTGAGCTGAATATCTGTATTCTAGCATTGCATGGAGTTAGAACGGTCAGAAGGCAGCAGACCGAGTATGCACAGACAGCTGTCTATTGAAGAGCAAGTGATCATCCGATCTGCTTCACAACAGACTCCTCGGGTATGTTTTTACATGATATTTAGGAGAATCAAGCTGTACTCAGTTTTACACGCTGTACTTTACTGCATGAATGACTATGGCTCACTTCCTTGAGAGCATCTCAAAGCTCAATTTGAGTGAAAAAGGTTTTATCTATTTGAGGAATAAAAAATCAGCTATTGTGTCTAGCGTACGGCTGTGCACACGAAAGTCATTCCACTGTTTAGCAACGTGGTTGTTATGATCAGCACTACACATGACCGGCATCCGCTCACTTGTAACCAGGTTATTTGTTATCGTATTTCTAAAAATCAATTTGTTTGTTTTTGTGATGATTCAATCGCTTTCATGCCATTCGAAACTTAACAATATAGTCACTGATGTATTTACTTTACATGAGCCCAGTATTTATAACAGTGTGAAATTGTAGCAACGACTATTCACTATTGTATTACGCTACTTACATAAATAATTGCTAAACAAACATTCTCTAATAGAACTTGTTGGAGACGCCAGCAGCATTTCAAAACAACACAAAGAAAAAACTTCATGTAGGCATTTCCCTTGTTTCAGTTGCTATGCTCAACTTTATTATTATTTATCCAGTTACTCTTTTGACAACTTTTATTAATTATGCAAATCATTGATTACTATTATTTGCTTTGTTTTTACACTAAATAGTTAGCTTTGCAAGCAACCTCTGCTGATGTTACTCATGTTGTTAATAGCTTCATTGTGTTAGGATATGTCAGCCATGATATGAAGTAAGCAGGTGAACAGGGAGCCTACGTTGATTGTAATCTATACTGTGGCATTTGTGGAACTCGCAGATAAACTTACATGAGTTGTAAATAAACTCAATTTGCTGAACCACACTCTAGTTTAAAATAATAACATGTTACATAGTCATGTAGTGAATAGAACCTTACAAACATATTTTAATTCATTGAGAAACTAAAAAGTCACATTGATATCTCATATAAGTGCACTTTCCTACAACATACAGTGCCTATAGATTTCCTTTGTACTGTCACTTTAAAACAAATAGAAGGGATTAGACTATGTTCCTTGCAGATTCATTATTTTCTAGGATTAATCTCTTCAGTTGTTTTGCTTATAACTATGTGAAAATCAGATAAAACACCAAACTGGAGCTTTAAGGCTATGATTGTGCTATTTGGTAGGAAACTGCTAAGGATAACTCCAAAAAGAACTCAGATGCTGAAAAAGAAACACAGTTACTGGCTGATCAGCCAGAGGAAACTGGATTCACTCATAGCCAATGTTCAGGTACCTGTCTAGCAATGTCATAGGAACTGTGAGCGAGGATGGTGCTGTTTATCAGAACTAAAGCCAAGTCAATACAAGTTGACAGCTGTCATCTTTTCTGTACTCTTGCTTTTTTGATCTTTTCCACCGGATTTGTGATAGAAATCACTAAGTATATGGTCACGTCTCTACAAACGAATGTCCCAACTTGGGAGAAACTTGAGATATGAGCTGACTTTCTAGTGAGTTTTTTCCTTGAGATACGAGTGTACGAGCCAGTTTTTGATAGCCACTACTATGAAAATACCCTATAGTTATTATTTGATCAATTAGTAACACAAAATAGTAAAATGGAAACACCTAGAACAGAAAAGCACTCGCTCAGCCTTTTTTTGTTGAAAACTTGTTAATTATTTAGCTATTAAATTATTAGTTAATTTATTAATTAATTGTTTAATTAGTTTATAGAATAAATAAATTAATTTATTAAATAAGGATCAATTATTTAATTAACTTTTTGATTAATTTAATAATTATTTCTTGAATTAATTAATTATTTATTAAGGTTTTAGTTGAGATTTGTCTTTGTTTCAATAACTAGACTCGATGCTGTGGACTTTACAGATATTAAGCTCTTTGACATACTACTAATGGTGCAATGGTCTACTCATCACACAGGTATGTAAGGACATATAAAACTATTAGAATGGCGTTGTCTTATCTAGTAACCTTGACAACGTTTTGTATATATTGCAAACATAGTTACAATATAGTACGGGTGACTACACAAAGAGCGTTACAGACCAAGATATGTATTGACTCTAGGTTTAGGATGCTGCCATTTGTTGACAGCATGTTTGTGTCTGAAGTAGTTAATTCTGTCAGCAATGAGATCCCGATTGAAATGTTTGATATTAATTAGTAATAGTAACTTACCATTACTAATTGACTAATGACCAACATACAGTCAGTACATAATATTAGCTACTAAAAATAAAAAAACTCTTCAAGTATTTAGAAGAACAGACTTACTTCCACGTCTTTCATAGCCACTAACCAATCAACAAGTTGCTTATCTAATGTCCTTGACCTTTGAAGTCTCATACAGGTGCATTTAATGATTTTATATATAAGTTTATTTATTCCTGCAGGCTTTCGAGCCTCATAAACACTGTAAGGCTGCATGGAAGTAATACAAGGCTAGACTTGCAAATAAATAAGTGTTTAATAATTGACAAAACAGAATTTTATACAAATAATGTGTAGGAAATTTTAGCAGTGAATTTTAAAACTTTAAAAACAATTTTTTCAAATTATTTAAATTGTAAACAGTAGAATTTTAAGCAGTAAAGGCATAACACTGCTATTCAAAATTTAAAATACTGTACTTTAACAGAAATCAAGTTAGATATACAAGCAAGCTATATAAAATATAACAGTCGGTAAGTAACATACCTCTTTCACCTTTTCTACGAGAGAGTTGGTAGTAATGCAAAGTTGTTAAGCTATGATACTACTAAATAACATTAATAAGTTACACAACTTCGCAGTCTGAGGAGATTTGTTAGAATGAACCAAAAAGAAGGCAGTTGCTAAACATCTAGGTAAAGCTATATGATAAACACCCTGCCTTGGCAGTGACAACACATAAGCAGTAGGAGTTTGAAGGTGCTATACAATTACCACATCTGTCCTGGAACAGGTTTATTAGAACTCTCTGTTCAAATGCATGAATAGACCAGCAGCAGGGTGACGGCACAGCCAACAAACAAAGTCAATTAAAAAGGCTGGAATATTTTACAGCTAACTGGCAAACCACTACAGGTAATTTATATAACAATATTATTCAACTCATTCTAGATTATATCATTTACTACAGGGAGGGAGGGTGTATATCCTGCCTGATAAGTCAACTAGAGTTTGTGAACTAAACTACATGTACGAGCTTAGAGCATATCATGAGTAAATAGTTTCATTTGATTGGTCAACCAAGGTAAAGAACTAACCTATTATAGGCTTACTGGCCGCATTCCATATGCATGCGTTTATGTACTGACCATGCTGGCATGTAAATCATTGCATTTCTACTATATTGCTCGGTGTTGCTAGTCAAACAGTGGGGAGAGCTACTTAGCAGGTAAGAGTGTCTGTTATCTGTCGTCCTTTTGTTGTCACGACCTTGTGTGAAGGAGTTGTTATTCAAGGATATTACGTGTACTTTGTCTTATTTCGTTAGGGTTTATGTTCAGTCATTATATGCTTGGTTCAATCTAAGTGGATCCTCTTTCATAAACATACCAAAATGTGACAAATATATCCGCTGATCACATGATTAGAGAAGGGAATTAAAGCAAAATAATTTTCAATGTTCTCTACCCTAAAGTACAGAAATTTGACTTATTTGCAGATTTCGCATTAAATTAAAACCTGTTGCTAGCAGCATATGTAGTGGTTAAAGAAGAATCTGGTAATCGGTGGTTTTATTTTCAGTTGGTGAGAAATCAGAATGGTAACCAAGGAGCTGTTAATACTTGTGGCCATATTGGTGATTGCAAACAGTCAAACTATTCCTGAGAATTGTACCTGGTCAAAGAATGACTGCGAGGAGTTAGAAACATCCAGAGATTTTAACATAAACTGCGACAAGAGAAACAAGACCCTTGGTGGCACTGTCTACAGTTGTAAGGAGGCATGTTCCATCCTGGACAACTTCTTGTGTAGCTACGACTACTGCATAGGTAATGTATATAGCATCTATATACCATAATTATATTGAGTCCATTCTTCCGATTATCAAACAGGATCTGGTAGAGTTCCCAAGACCTTGCTTAGCTATGTTGAACATCCGAGTATGTCTGTACATCACAGTATAGCATTAGAGAAGAGAATACTACATACGTGTAGATGATATATTAATATTGATTATATGTACTAGTGCTGGTAGTACTGTGTGTTGTGAAAGATCAACATATGTAATAGGTATGTGCACAGTTATTCTTACATCCAGAAAGGTTATTGAGTGGTGCAGTGGTAGTGGGCTTGGTGTCACATTGAAATATTCACATTGAAATATTGAGGTTTCAACTCCTGTGTGAGGCAATCTTTTTCTTCACACTCATAGTGTAGCTTTGGGCAGACGTACAGACATTGTTCTCAGTATGGTAAAGATTGTTGCTGATAGGAATATTATTTTTGTCACTCATGAAAACAATACATTTACATACTCCCCTCTAAAGTAACAAATATTTAATAATTTCATACAGTCAGTATCAAACAATATGCTGTCTTTCCATTAACATTAAAATTACTGTAACTCAGTATATTATACAAGGTATTGCTCTACTCAGCGTTCTTATTAGTTACAAGAGCACATAACTCCAAGTGATAATCTTTCTAAATTTAAAACCCGACAAAGTACAGGTTTATTTTAATGTTGCTCAAACCCGCTGCTTTGTAGTACAGTGATGAAAGTGATTTTGAATGATACTTGTTACTATGTGCTTACAAGGCCCATAACTTTCTCACAACTTTTAGCTTACCGTAAAACCTCTATTTGAACGCCATGGTATCTATTTTTCAACCCTTCTTCTATAGTGACATTTTATCAGAGGTGTGGCACCGTATTTTTCAACTAGCTCATCAGAATTTTGAAAAAAGAAGTTTAAAAACCATCAGAAAACGGACTTCGATACGAACAGCAACAACGAAAGAATTAAATGTTATCGGTGTACAAGAGTTATTATTAATACGATTTTGTGGACACCTCTACTGACACCTTGCAATTATGTGTTTGTAAAGATCAAACTGCTCTCCATGAGCTACTTATTTAATTGGTGGATGGTTTTTGAAACCAAAATGACATGAAGAATCCGTTGGATTATTGCTTTATCTGTCAAAACTGTTAAAGCAAACATAAGGTAATTATCAGAAAACGATATATTTTGGCTATTTCATCTCAGAGCCCCAAAAAATATTAATGGCATACTTTAAGTTATAACATACAAATATAAACACAAATATAATATAAATATACAAAAATACATCATATAGAACTGTGTGAAAACCCACATGTGAAAACCTAAACAAAACATAAAAATGAAATTAATAACATAATAACTAGTGAAAGGGTTTTTATTAACACTTTACATTAGAGACACAGTGTACATATTAGAGACACAGTGTGCACATTAGAGACACAGTGTGCACATTAGAGACGCAGTGTGCACATTAGAGACACAGTGTGCACATTAGAGACACAGCGTACACATTAGAGACACAGTGTACATATTAGAGACACAGTGTGCACATTAGAGACACAGTGTACATATTAGAGACACAGTGTGCACATTAGAGACGCAGTGTGCACATTAGAGACACAGTGTGCACATTAGAGACACAGCGTACACATTAGAGACACAGTGTACATATTAGAGACACAGTGTGCACATTAGAGACACAGTGTGCACATTAGAGACACAGTGTGCACATTAGAGACACAGTGTGCACATTAGAGACACAGCGTGCACATTAGAGACACAGTGTGCACATTAGAGACACACTGTGCACATTAGAGACACAGTGTACACATTCCATGATAGAGTGAGAGATAAAAACAAGTGATGCCATTTACACTTATTTACACTTTATACCATTTAAATTAACTTCATTCACATAGTTTTAATCTTTGTTATTTATACGTCTTATTTATAATTTCTACCAGCTATTTAAACTGTGTTTTCAGACTTGCAATGTTTCGAGACGATTTAAATGTCATCTTTACAGAGTGGAATGCATTCAAGGTGGTAGAAAAGAATTCCATGGTTGCTGTATCTGTACTTTCATCGTGTCTGTCTGTTTTGTAGGCTACAAAAATTGGTGTTTAACATCTAAATCTTCTACTCCACCGCTCACTTCTACGCCTCCTTCATCATTTCCTTCAGCCTTATGTTCCAGTATAACAACTGAGCGACCAAACACAACCGAAACACCAAGAAATAACACCTCTCGTCAAGAAATAACCTCAAAATCTTCAGGGAGGACTGAAAGTCTTCCAAGCAAAAAGTGTACTTTGGAAATTGTGCTCATCGTTCTGCTCAGTTTATTTTGCTTGATCCCATTCTTCCTTATGATCGGATTCGACAAGGACAAATTCAGTAGACGTAAGTTCCTATATTAAACTAATGTTTTGTTTGGGATGTATTCATATATAAAACGAATAATATAAAGGCAGTTTGTCTTTTACGGTAATTTCAGATGTTCACATGTACCTTAGAGGTGCTTGCGTGAGAAAAATGTCAAAAAATATTTATTGCGCAATGGGGTCAGTTCTATGCATATTCATATAGTTGGAATTGTTTTCTCCGTGCTGCTTTGAGTGATTTGTGATTAACATGGTATTAACTCTATTGATACCTATGAATGGATCCAACAGAACTTTTGTAGTTTGCTGTAAGGCAAGAGCTCATTTATTAGTCTAGAAACATTAAAATATTTCTAAATTTCTCTGAGCACTGTTTTCAATGTTCCATCGCTATGGATACAGTTATCTACTGTCAATGGATCTCAAACAAGGTTTAACTATGAGTTTCTCTAAAATTGTGAAGAGTGCGCAATTGAAATCCAAATACCTCATGCGTATGCAATCACGTACTCTATCTTAAAACATCCTTAATAACAAGTAAAAGTGCTGCTTTTACACATACAGTTATATTATTGGTATGTGCTTATATATAAAAACACGATGAAGTTATGAGGATATGACTACTGATTGTTAACAGAATACTATTATTAAAGGATGGAGATGGATAAAGGTGAAACTACAAAAAAACAACAAGAGGAACACACGAACTCCTGAGGACTTTGAGTTACCCGAGAGCCCTACAAGAGGTAAATTCATGTCTGTAAACAAAATGAGATACTACCCACACATGACTGATATTATAATGGGAACCACATTGCTCTTTCAAAGCTCCATGTAGAATCCTAAAATTTTATGTAGAATACATCACTTAGGTTATTTTCCAATGCTGACAGATATTTTGAACGATGCTGTCTGGCGGTCAATTGTTTGACAAAGAACCTAGGGATAACTTCACACCTTTGTCCTTAGGCGGAGTTTAGCTTATGACATACTGGTTTAAGGGGGCAGTTACTAGCTGACACGGTTTTTAATATTAGTGCTGAATCTCAGCTAAGGTAATCTTGATAAATTGCCTTCAGCGAACTGTTAACACTACCTACTAGGTAATACCATTTACTCTGTATCTTTAGATCAGAACCTTCAATAGCTCATTAAACATTTGGCTAGTGTAAAACTCTGGCAACAAAATTTTGCTATTGTAATATTCCAAAGGCTTTTTTTTCAAACCTTAGTACTTCTCAAACAGTATGCAAGCTCTTGTGTTTTTATCTGGTGATCTAAGCTTCCTTGCTATTGCGCTCTGAGACACTCTAAGATAGTGTCTGTTTTTAAATGATTGTAAAATACCATAAGTAGCAATCCCACTTTCTTGCTTTGTCTGTTTCGAACAATCCCTAGTCACTATCAGTACGTTTCTATGATCAAGTAGTTTTAAAATAAAAAATCTTTGAAAAAAGAAACTGATAGACCAAATTATTTGAGGGTAACGGAGTATAAACATGGTTTCATTATAAAAAGAATCTATGCTATAAAGTTATCAATTTTAGGCATTAGTTGACCATCAACTTATCAATAAATTTTGGCTAAAATAACATTGCCCTCAAAAAAGTGTTCATTATAGAGATAGTTGAGTTAGCAACTCAAATTAAGCTTGTATGATATTAGTATTTACACAGTGATAAAATAGCGCTAGCAAAAGGAGAACAACTGATCATAGTGTAACAAGGAGATATGATAAACTGTATTTTGGATTAGCTAGTTTAAAGATAGCTTCATGTTGTACTCATGGTTTTTTAGGGATTTCCTAGTAATGTAAAGAAGGAAGAGATGCAAAAAGGATAGTTGCAGATCCAGTTTGTTGTATACATGTGTAAATGCATATATGAAAGTACATGTAAGTCCATAAAACATCTAATTAACCTTCATTTTTGTTTTCTAAAATATTTAGACCATGCTGACTCAGCAGAAAATAATGATATAGCAAGAAGGCAAGCCAGTGACAACGAGACAGCAGAAGGGGTTATGGAAACTACCTCTTCTGGTAAGCTTTTCAGGTTTTGATAACAAATAATGTCTAATAGTAAATATTAACTTTGCTATTACAATAATAACATACCGTAAAACCTCTAATTGAATGTCACGGTGCTCAATTTTTCAACTCTTCCTGTATAGTGATGGTCAATTGGAGGTGGCATTCAAATAAAGACTGGCGCTGTATTTTTCAAATGGCTCGTCAGAATTTTCGGAAGATAAATTTAGCCTTATTACGGGCGAAGCGAATGTCGCCTATTTTTTGCTCTCTTTTTCCGGTGGAGTGATGTTAAACCTTTTGGATGCAATAAGTCTGCTAACTTACCTGCAAATTTTCAAACATCTCTTAATAAATATGCATAGAGAAACTGAGAAATATCTCTACTAGTTGATATCTAATGCGTGCAACTGACCTGCGATGATATGATAGCCTGTGTCCTTCTTTGCAATTTGTTGGCATTTTCAATTTTTATTTCATTCTAAATTTAAAGACATTTTTATTTTATATCTATATTTAACAATGTTGCATAAAAACTCATTGCACCCATTGATATGTTTGTTAGAGTTTGCAGCCAAAACTAGCTTTTTGTGAGCAATAGAAGTGGAGTTATGAGCATCGATCTATTGTAAGCTGTGTTAAAGGTTGACTTGCAACAAGATTCACATTACAGTTATTTGGTATCAAAAGATTCACCATGTCTTACTCTGTTGTTTTGTAGGTGCCAAATGTATGGAAATGTGATTACAAGCTCTTAAAAGCTCAAAAACGGAAAGCCGCCGTAGATTGGAATCTATTTATTTCTCTGACGCAGCCACGAAATTTGGTTATAGTCTTGTCGCGTATGTTCTCACGTGAATTGAAAGGCCAATACAAAATCTATCGTAGTACTAGTTTATGACAAACACTTCGAGTTTTACCGAAGACCCCGTATCAAATATAAATGTTCGCTACTTTACAGTTTTGTTTCGGCATTATTCAATCGTCAAGTCGTAATCTGATCACGTGACCAAATACTTCGCAAATAATTTTTGCAGCACTTTTCGATTATCACAGGTAACCAACAAACTCGTCATGATTATCAGACAATGATATGTTCTCCTTTGAGGCAAGGTTAAAAAGTTTAACGATTTTTTACGGTAAGTTATAAGGTATCAGTGCTAAAGTGACAGCATTACGATGATGATAAAATAGACGCGTAAGAACAATAGACATAGTTTTATTGAATGTGTGAAGTATATTTGTGAAGATATTTCGATGAATAAGGTTGCAAGAAAGTGTAAACAGAAACCATCTCTCACAACTACATCACATTTGAGCCGTTTTAGAAAGGGAATCCAAACTACGGCGGTCTCGTGTGGCTGCGATTTTCTGTTCGTTTTTGAGCTTTTAAGAGCTTGTAATCCACATATTTTGCACCTACAACACAACAGAGTAAGATACGGTGAATCTTTTCATATCAGATAACGGTAATGTGAATTTTGTTGCAAGTCAACTTTTAAGATAGCCGCAAGAATGTTGTTAAATAACATGCTACAAATTTGCATATTTTTAAGTTATACATATAATGATAATCTACCAAATGCTACGAATATATATTCATGAACAAGTGACATAAACGAACCACACTTATATTACTGAAAAAACAAAGATTTACGTTTTTAAAACAAAAATATTTCCATCATTTGCTCGGATAGCTGCGTTCTGATTGTTGCTTTCGAACATCTTCTAGTTGTCCAATGCCTTCCACCAAATCTTCTGACTTCAACTCTTTTTCTGCACTGCTGAACTAGTCGGTATTAGCGTCTAAACAATTTTTTGGCAGAGCAAAACTTTTACGGGTTGCATTTAACACAAATACAACGCGTACGTTTGCGTGCTAAACGTAACCTTTGGCCCAAAACTTGCAAACAGTTTTTTGTATTAATGTTCTTTAAAGTAAAAAAACCGTGTTAAACAAGGAAATACTATTAGCCTGAGACTGTTATTGATTATTTCTATGGTGTTGCTTTCAAAGTTTCAAAGAAAAAAGCGAAAAGCATTGGACTTGAACAACGAAAGAATTGATTGTTATTAATGTAAACGATTCATTATTAATACGATTTTGTAGACACTCTTTTACTGATCACTTGATATTATGGGTTCATAAATATCAAAGATAGTCAAATGGAGGTGGCGCTCAATTAGAGGGAAGCGTTCTATTTTTCAACCCTTCTCTCATAATGGCGGTCAAATAGAGGTGGCGTTCAATTGGAGGTTTTACCGTAATTGCGATAGTGATATAATTGTGATATAAAAGTATATATATATATATTTGAAAAATTATTGCGAAAAAAGTAAACTTTTAGTATTTGTGTTACAAATCTGTTTCATGCGAAGCACTCCTCAGACGCAATTGTACTAAAGTACAATTGTACTTTTAGTACAATTGCGTCTGAGGAGTGCTTCGCACGAAACAGATTTGTAACGCAAATACTAAAAGTTTACTTTTTTCGCAATAATTTTTCAAATATTTCATACTCCACTAATAATCTTTTAGGTTTTTAGTGTAGAGTTCTCTTTTTATATGCTTTTGCACTTGCTTTTAGTTAATATATATATATATATATATATATATA
Organism: Watersipora subatra; assembly: GCF_963576615.1. Classification (NCBI taxonomy): domain Eukaryota; kingdom Metazoa; phylum Bryozoa; class Gymnolaemata; order Cheilostomatida; family Watersiporidae; genus Watersipora; species Watersipora subatra. The sequence goes on along the minus strand of NC_088711.1, from coordinate 16,486,135 downwards.
TATATATATATATATATATATATATATATATATATATATATATATATATATGTATATCTATAAATGTATCTATATATATATGTATCTATATATGTATCTATATACTTTTATATCACAATCATATCAATCAATCATTGATCAATTTGCCTAGTTACTCTCCCATGCCTATCCACTGTTGTTATTCCAAGTACATGTAAAAGTCTTTTCTGTGTTCACAGTGGAAAAGCCTGAAGACAGTTTGTTGCAACAAATCAACCACCTCCATACGCGCTTGAAACAGAAATTAAAAGTAAACCCTGAGTATTGGGCAAAGGTTGAGAAGGTATGAACTTAGGAAATAATGATATGAGGTAACATCATATGGCAGACAACAAGTAGCGGCTGCTTATAAGAACAGCATTGTTCAGTATTTCTGTCTGACCAGTTTGCATTTGTTACATGTTTTTAGCGTGGAATTGAGTGAATAAACAATAGGTCAAAAGCAAGTCAGTACAATGAAGGAAAGTGAAAAGAAAAAGTGTATGAAGACAATCAATATTAAGCATGAAATAATAGAACAACCTGAGAGCCGTGCACACATGACTGAGTTGTCTCCTCAATATGTGTCCCTTCACAATATGTACCATCATTACACAAAAGAATACTATGAACTACATGAGAGTCGTGTACACGTGATGGAGTTGCCTTTCCGATGTATGTACCTTCACAATATGAACCATCATTAAGATGAAGGATACTATGAAGGGTATCAAGCCTTCCAGAGAACTAACCATCCTTTCCACGCGGTGCAGTGGTATTCATGACAAAATAAAGAGGCTTTTTATATAAATAAAGGGCAAATTATTAGTCGGAGATATTGTGACGGAAACGATCATATGCGGAAAGGCCTGCAGAACATGTGAGGTCTTGGTGATGACGATTGTGTGCATCATTTTTGTAACATTTTGAAGGGAAGACAAAATCAAACATACCATTCTCTTGAATTGGCTGGCAAAACGTGAAGATGAAACTGAGAAAAAAAGAGTTAAGCTGGAAAAAGAAAATCAAAAAGATGAAAACAAAATTTTTTTTAATTACATTTAGTGTAAAATTAAACTTATTTGTAGTGTTTGCATAGGAAGCCAAACGTATTGAGTAATTTGAGTTAAATTGAATTTCTCTCTTTTTTCCTCTGCAAAGACCGCCATTAGCTGCTACTGTCTGGCTTGAAAATAAAATAGATCTTATTTTACCATATATTCCATATATTTTACAGTATTTTACCGTACTTTTAGTACCATATGAAAATCTTCATACGGTACTATGAGTATAATAATGTTACAATTTATTGCATATCATAACCAGTAGATAGATATTTGTTACTTTGTGAGCGCATGTGGTGAATTAAGATAATTAAGGCATGTTTTTTCATTGCAATATCTTGTATTTGCATGTTTTTTAGAGAATAGTTAAGAATTAATTTGTGTTTAGTTATCTTATATAGAATAATTTGCTTTAAGATCCGAGTAAATTGACATACGAGCTCGATCCTAGAATGCATTAAGCTCGTATGTCGAGGTTGGACTGTACCCTGGTTTTGTTATGTACTGTATGGTATAGTACAATATGGTATAGTGCGGTAAGGTATAATATAGTGTATCCTGCATGTCATTGAGGGAGTATTGTAGGATTAAAAAATGTAACATGACTAATCACTCAATTTTCTGAATATTGCTTAAAAACTTTTTGTAACCTGCTAGACAAGCTCACTGAGTAAACGTCACTATTTCTATTTGTGCCATATCATAAGTTGGTTTATTAATATTATTATATACCTCCAATATATAAGCTTCTGTATTTTAGGCATGCAAGAAAAAAAAAGAAATGCAGAGACCAAAATCAGAATCTAGGCCAAGTGATCTTCAGGTGGTTAACAATGTCTTTACAATAATGCTGTAATCTAACATCTCATCACATTGCCAAATCAGACATTTTTAATGTTTTAAGGAAAGATAAAACGAATGAAGGAATTAATTTATAGACTTCGTTATATAATAGGTTACATATTTTAGAGAGAGTACAACTACAAATTTCTAATGTTGCCATTTTATTACTGGGATTTTTTGCTGTGTCTATATCATGGTAAAAGACAGAACATGTACATTATTCTTAAATGACATTGCAGACTCTTGTTGTTACAGAACCTGTCAACTACAGATGGAGGTGCCTCAGAGACTGAGAGACTTCTACATGTCTCAAATGATACTAGTGAGTTGCAAGTGATCAATACAGTCATAGTTCGACATACGAGCTTAATGCAGTTCAGGATTGAGCTTTCATGTTAATGTTTTTGTATCTCAAAGCAATATTTTCAATATAAAATAACTAAACACAGATTAATCTGTTCCTTTTCTTTAGAAAACATTGTAAAACAAGATATTACTATGGAAAATGAGTTCTAATTGTAGTAATTCACTACTTACATTTACAAAGTAACAAATACTTATCTAGTACATACAGTCATAGGGTTATGATGTGCAATAAAATGTAACATTACTATGTACAGTACTGTATGGCTTTCTTACCTTCGAGGCACGCATACCTGCTAATGGCTATGTGAGAGAGACTTGATGGCAACGCATTTGGTATGCTATGCTTTTGTGATTTTTCCTAACATAACACAAACTTTAAATGTAACTTACACAAATTTAGTTTACTAAATACACACACTTAAAGATATGTTTTAATCTTACATGAACCTTAATTCTAGTCTTGCCTTCAATTTTATATTTTACCAGGTGAATACTCGGCATTGCTCGAGTAATATAAAAGTTTTTGCACAGAAAATTAATTTATTTAACATGTATACAACATTTAGTATTGTAACTTTTATATGAAGCTGTTTATTTATAGATTTCAATACTTGTAGACATGTCATTACCACACCACCCAAGAGGTAGACAAATGGCGCATTACTCATTTTTAGGGTAATGGGTTTTCAGTAGTCATCAACTACCAAGTTTGTATACAATTTGGAATATTGCAAGAATTTTATTGTTGTACAGAAAGTTTATTATATGACAATAAAAATAGAAATTCTCTAAAACGTTTTATAATAAGAGAATTTTGTGCAGATCTAAATAACTTACAGAAAAAATAAGACACCAGTTCTTAAAACACTATATTTAAATTATGTTTAAACAAAACAGCATTGAAATAATAGTGATAATAAAACAAACTTTACAAACTTATATTACAAACTTCTGAATTTATAAAAACTTTTTAAATGTAATAACTATTAATAATAATATTATAATAACTATATTGAATATAAGAGAGTGAAGAATAACTGATACTTATAATCTTACACGATAATACAGTAAAGTAGTAATGTAATTATGTTTGTTCTAAAATATTAAATCAATCACAAATTACTAATTTGTTAGAATGGAAGAAAAGATGTGTAAGCTAATATACATAGCGAACACTGTAATGAAATTTCACGAATATTTCATGAACTTTTGTGAACTCAGTATTCACCTGTTGAGGAAAGGAAATTAATTAATATAATATTAATTAATATACTGTTAATATACACCTGTTAATATACTATATTCATATTAAAACAATCATTAAATTAAAAGTAGGCAACATTCATACAAACAAAAATGTTTTAAACAGAATGAATATTCAATTTTAATTAAAAGAAATTATGTGAAAGCTGTGCATAAAGAAAAGAAACAGTTTTTGTTCGTATTTAATGATTGTGGAACGCAAGATAAGAGCTAAGAACTCCCTATGAATTAATGTTTTATAATCAGAATCAAAGAAAACTTAGTGTAGTTGGAAAAAAGTCTTTTGAGCAGTTGAAATAAATTAAGAGAACAAATAAATGTAAATATGAAATAACTAGCAAGTGTGTAAACTAAAATGCTACAATGAAAGCATGGTTTTCATTAAAATATTTTTGTCAAAACTAAGAAAACCAAATAAAACTAATGAATTTGTTGAATTACTTATAACAATCAGTGCATAGAAGTGTGTGTATAAAAAGGTCACAATACAGTAACTTTAGTGTATTTAGTGGTTATCTGTAAGAAAATGTAACATTACAATTTACTACGCCCAGTATGCGCTGTAGGGAGTTCCTACCTTCGAGGCAGACATATTACATACTAGAAATTCCACTGTCATACAGCCCACGACCAAAGTGATATTGGAAAAAAGAAAGGGTACTGATGGTTGAGAAATGCAATATTAGCAGTCAAATAGGATAACTGCAATGGTAGCTGTAATGTACTGGGTGTTATTATATACAACAAATAGTAATAATGAAAGGAAAAGATTATATGTTTATATCTCTCCTCCTGCAAAAAAAGAAATGCAATATTGGCCAATATTAGAAGTAAAATGCATTGATATTATTAGAATAACCAATATTATTTATATAGTAATAATAAAAAACCAATGCACAATTTTGTTTACATTTCAAAACGGCATAGCTAACAATATCACGAAGTTGTGATATTTATATAGATTTTTAGAAAATCTGTACTATGTAGTCATTGTCCTGTAGTCATCCAAACTTATAATTAATAATTGCAATAATCTCATTAGAACCGTTAGAAAAAATATCATCGTCATGCTTTTACTTACACTGCGTTAGATTTTTAGAAAGTCTGTACTACGTAGTCATTGTTCTGTAGTCATCCAAACTTATAATTAATTATTGTAATAATCTCATAAGAAACGTTAAAAAATATCATCGTCATTTGCTTGCCTTTACTTATACTGCGTTGGACATCAGTTAGAATGGGAAAGTATTTAAATGTGTTGGCAAATGAAAATGAAAAAATTGAAATCAGCAAAAATGAAACGATTTCTGTACTCCTATGTTAATGGCCAAAACCTTCGGCAATTCGTCAATGCTATAGACTGGTGAAAAGTGCACGTTATTTTTTCGTGAAATGCGCAAGACATCTTCATACTTCATCGTTCTATTATCTGTCCCTCGGCGTTTTAATTTCCGGTCTTAACTTTTATTAAACCAAGCTTTTCAAGTGTTTTGTGGCGATTTTTGTTGAAATTAATCTGTCTATTTGTGTATAATCCGATCAGATGGGTAAGTTTTAAGATATTATCGAAGGTTTACAAAGACTTGGTAACATATTTAAATAGGTTTAAACATGTTTTGTATCGTTATTATACTTTAACGACTTTACATTCCGATGCTTAAATTTGTTGATGAAATTTCTTGACGAGGGTTCGACTCATTGTTGATGAATAATTTTCGTAAGTTGTGTGCGCATGCATTTATCATAAAAACTCCCACACTTCCGCTCCGCTCGTGTGTTCGTGGGATAAAAACTCCCACACTTCCGCTCCGCTCGTGTGTTCGTGGGAAAAGTTGAATTTCACTTAAATGGGTTTAGCTTACAAAACACATGGTTAAAGCCAAGTTTTAGTACGTATTTTACGAAACTAAACTCCAAATTTTTCATCAGCTAAAATTTCATCAACTACATGTATCTGTTTTCGGTTTTTTTTCTCACTATAACATACACCGATTAACGCTGAACATCTTTTTCATGCATTGTGGGAAGGATTTTGATAGATAGCAGATCAAAAATTTTGTCGTAATCAGTAAAATGACTGCCTAATTTTAATTTCAAGAGAAATCTTTATTGATATTATATAGTGAACAACAAATTTGCCCTTGTGCGGCGATGGTGAAAAAGCATCGTGTTTTATAGATTTTGGGCGAAAAATATTTTATAGCAGGGGCATCGCAACCCGTAGGTGCACCGTATTAATTAATACGTAATTTAGTGTGTGCATTTGGGAAAAGGGTATACTGTATAATGCATATGGTAAGAGCAATTGAATGGTATGAACTGCGTAGCATTGTGATTAGATGCACATTAGGTATACTGTATGATTTTGGTTAGATGCATGTGTTTACAACTTGCGGTTGCAATCTGTAAACACGCGCAATCCAGCACCAAGCAAACTTTTCATTCCTAGATTTTAATAGCTATAGCTGGACAGACAGGAAATGACAGCTGACGACAGACAGACATCAAACTGAGATTTATATACACTATATAGATTATTGTTTTCCGGCTTGGCGATTTTTGCCTTGCTTTCACTATGACTTTTAGCTGGCCTTCGTGAAACTTTTTTAAATAGAGCTGACGAGAAAGACCGAGCGATGCTTTTCTCGACAGCGGCCTCTCGCCTACTTGGCCACCTAATGGCCACATCAAGAACCTGCCAGTATGTTCGTATCTCAAAACTGTCTCTCATCTCAAGGCAAAAGCTTGCTCGACATTCTGCATGTATGTCGAATGTTTTGTATGTTGGAGCACCCATTAGGGCTAGATATGACTGTAATAAGCAAGGCATCCACTTGTTAGGGTTTCATGACCATTATGGGCTTTGTGAAACAGCTATATAACCTTTTGCAACAAAATTATTTCGTTTTAGGTGAAAGGATTTTTACCGATTTTACACTCTGTGAAATATATTATATGATTCAATTGCATGGGAGGCAAGGCGAGGACCCACAAGGCGAGGCCCCATAATACAGTGGTTAGTATTATTCCAGCTTTCTTTGACTGTTTTTGTGAAATGAATAATAGGGAGGTCATAGGCTTGCTGTCTTCAAATTAACAAAAGACTAGTTTGAAACTAAAGTTATGTAAGTTGTATCAAGTAACTTGAAGATTTGTGTGTAAAGACAAGTTTTATACATAATGGTGTGAAGGAAATAATTTATACAGCTAGAGCTGTTGAATATATCACTACATTTAAAAAAATATTTCATGATCATTTCTTTTGGTTTAGCCATTAAGGCATTTATAAGAATACATAAACATTACCTTTTGAGGCATCTAATACTATTATGCCAAAAAAATATTGGAAAGCAAAAACCGTGCGCACGTAGGCTCTATAAGATCACTGCTGTCATCAGCAAGTGCATCAGTTTTGTCTCAGGAAGGCTATCTGTCTATGAAGCTAGCCAAGTTATTCATAAATCACTGGAAAATATCGCTAAGAATCAGTAATCTACTTAAAAGGTCCAAAGATCTTTACTCTAAATTGTGAAATACCAGAGTAAAGAGTGAAATATTTAGGGAGACTGCTGAATTGCTGCTGCCGCGGTTAGGATTACGAAATGTTTTTGTTGCGAAGTTTGAAATTTCTTTTAAAGTAGCTAATCAAGTTAGAGCGCCTAGTTATGTGTGAATCTTATAAAAGCGTTTATCAAATCCACAAGCTATACTTCTATGTACCATGTGAGTGTGCAGTATATACACATGCTAACCCTATATGATAACAAGGAAAGACATGTTTTAGCAATAGATCAGCAATGTTTCCCCTCAATATCCTCACCACATGCTACAGACTAGCAGTGGGTAGTGTAAACTTAATACTGTATGTAAATTATACCATATTTGTTTTGGTGCTGCTTATCTAGGGAGACAATGATGACTTGATGCTGCCGCTATCACTCAAGATGGATAAACACAACTAATTCAGATGTCATATATTTGCTACTGCAGCTGTTCACCACCAACACTCTTACTTTCAAATCATCTCTCTATTTGCTGTTGCCTATAGATTTCACATTGACTGTCAAACATATTTATAGATGTGATTGTGGTACTCTAAATATGATGTTATTCCGTGATATTCATAGACTTACCATGCTTGTGTTATTTTACCTGAAAAAAATATTTCTAGACTTGCACACACGAGAGCTGTTGTAAAAGAATTAGTGATCACGATTGCGTATTATATTAGTTTTAACATTATTACTGTTTATTATTGAGTTTATCACCTATTATCACAAATTATCCACGTTTGCTATTTATTTGCTATTTTGATGGCTAACATCTGTGCCAGTTGCCAGTAACGTCTTTGACCTATTTTATTCACTAGTAAAATAGGCATTGTATTCTAATGCTGTGGGATTTGCTGGAACTACAACCTCTCCTTTTGCTCTGCTTTGAAATAAACGAATGTATTCAAGTAACTGTTTGTTTGTAACACATTTTATTGTGAATGAAAAGTGAGGCTATTCAGTACTATGATGGTTTGACTTTGAATGACTCAGTAAAGATATGTCATGCTGAGTTTCATTCATTTGATCCCACGACCAAATGAGCTGATGCGAAGTTTGGGAATTTTTATGATAAATGCATGTGCACACAACTTACGAAGATTATTCATCAACAATGAGACGAACCCTTGTAATAAAATTTCATCAACAAATTTAACCATCGTTTTGTAGATTGGTTAAAGTATAATAATGATACAAAACACATATAGGCCTATTTAAATATGTTACCAAGTATTCGTATATTCTCGAAAATCTCTTAAAACTTACCCATCTGATCGGATTATACACAAATAGACAGATTTATTAGGACGAAAATCGTCACAAAACGCTTGAAAAGCTTGGTTTGATAAAAGTTAAGACCGGAAATTGAAATGGCAGGCGACAGAGAATAGAACGACTAAGTAGTGCGCATTTCGCGAAAAAATAACGTGCACATTTCACCAGTCTATGGCATTGTTTACTTGTAATCGAGTTTATTCGAAGGTTTCTGTAATAAACGTAGACTGTTTGAAGCGTTGACCGATTTATAGGTACGAAATTGTGGTACACAGTTTATCAGCCTATGTTTTTTGGTCCAATCACCGAAGGTTTCATTTTTTAAAGCGTTAGCCAAAATTCTTTACAACTTATGTACAAGCTAGGGCCAAACTACAGCGCCCCTTTATGACGAGAACATTTTTTATTTTGCTGCAGTTTGCATGAAACTTTCAGACGTGTGAATGCTCATACTCGCTTTCTGTTAAAGATAGCTATCAAAACCGATTCTACATTCAAAGCAACCAACTTTCAAACTGTGTATAGTACACAGTAGCTTGCCATTTTACTTCTAATTTTGCATTTCAGAGTTATAATAAACATATTTCTTTATTGTTGTTGAATTACATACATTACAGTAGATTAGGCCTACAGCTTTATAACACTTTTATAACAGCTTTTATTTTGCTGCAGTTTGCAGAAATCTTCCAGACGCGTGAACGCTCATAGGTTTTCTATTATTGCTGTATTACTATATTAACAATATTGGTTATTCTAATAATATCAGTGCATTTTACTTCTAATATTGGCCAATATTGCATTTCTCCTATTGCAGGGGAGAGATTATAATAGACATATAATATTTTCCTTTCATTATTGCTGTTTGTCATGACCAAACACTTTTTAAATAAATTTTCTAAAAATCTATATAAATATAAACATCTTTTCCTTTCATTATTGCTGTTTGTTGTATATAATTGTTTCTGTAGGCCTAATCTCCAAAGCATTCGCGCTCGGGAGGATGACCAGAGAGAGAAAGAGAGAAGCAAGACCTTCTATGACAACTGACACCGCGCCAGAGAACTGCCACCGCTTGACCCGGGACAGCAGGTCTTTGTTCCAGATTCAAACCGTGAAGCTGAAGTAGCAGCAGCTGCCCTAAATGCTCCTCGATCCTATATCCTCCGAAACTCAAGTGGAACTTCAATTCGTCGTAACCGAATCGACATACTACCGATCGAGGATAAAGCTGACGATGTTGAACCACCACCGAGCAGTCCTAAGGGGCCTTATATATTGGAGTCTGGTCATACGGTTAGACAGCCTGTGAAGCTCGACTTATGAATCCAACAGCGTAGTGTCCGCCCCCTGGTTCAGACTCCAGCAATCAAGGTTCTGTAACTTCTGTAGGTTGGTGTACTCTTGTTGATATTAATGTGACAATCATTTTCCAATCAATATGTCCTTATGTAAATTTTACACTTTCAATGTTCATGTTTCTCAAAGAAAGAAAGATGTTGTATCATGCACTTGAGAGTTATCTTCCCACTTTGTGTTTTCCTGCCAATAAACAGTTTCCTGTCACCTATCGCATGGATCGCATCACACTTAATACACTCTTACTTCATCAGAAGCATCCACCAACAATATTACAGTGTGAGAGGCTTTGCCCCTTAAAGCCTAGCTGGCTTCCTTAGCCTAAGTTTCTGTAACATAGTCAGGCGAGCAAGAGACGCCTGCATATACAACAGAGGTAGGGAACCACTGAATCATACTACCCCTGAAATGGCATTGGGCTATCTAAACCAATGAACTTCCGCGCAACAATTTGAGCGCCATCTTGATCAATGCTACATGGGCCTCCGGCTGTAATTAGGGTAATGGTGGATCATTATTATCCCCAAAAAAAATCATTTATCTGCTAGAAATCAGTGTTTTGCCATTAATTGCTACCACTACAATAACCTTGAAACACGAAGGGTTAATGATATATCATTTCACAGGTGAGTTTAGCATTCTATTCCTGCATTAGTAGCACTAGTACAGCAGTAGCTGTTTAGAAGAAGCTTGCTAGTAGCTGGTTAGTAGTAGCTTGCTAGTAGTAGCTGGTTAGTAGCTTGCTAGCAGCTGGTTAGTATTTTGCTAGCAGCTGGTTAGAAGCTTGCTAGTAGCTGGTTAAAAGCTTGCTCGTAGCTGGTTAGTAGCTTGCTTCTATTACTACTCACAGCCAGCCTTTAGTGAACCTGTACCTGATTTTTATTATTTTACACGTCACTATCGTTGACTGTTTTTACTAGAATTAATTTGTGCTGCTGGTTAATCATCTGGCTGGTGTTGGAGACAAAGTAGGTCAGTACTGGCGGCGCTAAATTCAAATAACAACAGTCACTGTTCTGATAGATCGGTAGTGCCAGTTACATGGAAAAAACTTTGTTAGTAACTGCAATCCTTATCATTATCACTAGAGCAAGTTTTGTTCAATAAAGTAAACTTCTGTTAGTTGACAAGAATGTTTTAAAACACAAAAAACATCCTGAGCCTCAAAGGTACATTTTTCTAAAAAGTTGAAAGTCAATCTTTCAGTTTTTTCTTTGTCAATAAGAGTTTTCCCCTAATTATAACTGACTATAAGACCACAACGCACATAATATGCTTTGCAGTATGTGATTTCACCTGCTGGATATAGCTTTTCAGACCACACGCTGCTTTCAAGCAAAATAGATCAAGTGAGCCAAATCAAAAATGATACAAAGAATAATATCACCAAGCTTCAAGATAATGGGTGCCAAAATCTAAATATGATCAATTCATTTATTGCTGGACACCATGATATTGCTCGACTATGAATCTATTTTCTTGGTATGTTTGATTGTAATGGGGACATTTTGGCTGGTACCTTAACTGCCTAACAATTTTATTTTAAAAATCATTATTAATCAGTCCAGATTTTAGCACCATTTCCACTTTATTTCCAATTGCAACAAAGGATAACTGTTATTATTTCAGGAGGCTAGAACAACAACCCATCAGTAGAACAGTTCCAGCATATCTTTAGGCGCTTGGTTGCAAGATGTGGTGTTACACCAGAAACTACTGATAATGTCAGATCTATGGATACGCTGCATTGTTACAAGCTTCTACTACCTATGTGCCACCAACTGTCGGTAGTGAAGATTATGTTGAGGATGTTATTGACAGACAAACTATGCTTCCCGAAGGAATGCTAAACATTACATCACATCCTATTTTTGGTAACATTGCTGTATATTTATCTGGTTGGCTTGTCAGAAAACTGCTTAAAAAGTTGCGCTGTGAGCCATGTAGACTCTCCCTAATTCATTCTAAGGAAGTTAGCAAATATGATGATATTCATGTACTGTTAAGAGTTAAGAACAACGGTGGCTTGATTTCTCCTTTTGATGATGTTGTAAAAACTGTTTTTTGCATCGAAAAGTATCTGAAGGCGGCTACGTCAGCAAATCAATGATTGAATATCCCAAGATTCTGAAGTGTGTAGAAGAAGAGATTGCACGCTATGGTATATTTGAATTAAAGCAACATTGTACTGACACTTCTGTAGGAATTGATAATCATCACTTCTCGCTACTAGCTTTAGTGGTTGAAACATACTTTTATTTAAGACAGCACCACTTTGCCAACTTAAGAAACCTAGATTTACATAAAGGGAACATCAGACATAATGCTACAAAAAAAACATATTATTTAGAGGACAGTGAACTGTTATGTCGCTGTGACATAAAATGTCTATAGCCAGTTTAAGTTAGTATTTATTTTTAAGACTTCTCTATATATATGCATACAAATTGTACAGTTTACAGGCATGTAGTGGTTCAATTTATTATATAATTTATATATACTATAATGCTATTAGACGTTATATTAGGATCATCAGAGCATCTGGCTCATTAATTTTTCATGCATAGATCATTTATTTTCTGAATCACAAACAAATTTGATGGTCAAGCATAATGTACTTAAGATTTATAGTTTGCTTTATATATGTTTACAATATGTATAGTTCGAAGGCATTTAGTTGTTTAATTTATTATATAATTTTTATATATAATGCTATTAGACATTGTATTAGCATTCGAGCATCTGGCTCATTTTCTATGCATAGATCATTTATTTTCCAAATCACAAATAAATTTTGTGGTCAAGCATACTGTAGTTAAGATTTATAGTTTGCTTTTGGTCTATATCAACGAATAACACATATAAATATAACACAAATCAAAATATATTGAGTGTTGGGACCTACTGGCGCAATAGCTAAAGCTAATCTAGGCTCGAGGCCACTCCAACCACTTTTCGAACAAAGCGACGTAGGTTGCAAAATTTTAGTCAAATGTATACAACAGTTTTGGCCAGTTTTCTGCTCATGGTGATGTAAACAATTATTGTGATCTCTTATTAGATAGTTAATAAGTTTCAAAGCTAAAGTTCACTGGGCTGGTAAGGCGAGCAATTCCAATGATATCCTTAAATCCAGTAGAAACATCTGTTGATAAGAAATGCAAATTATATAGAGCCCATATAGAGTTGTCTACCTATTGTTGAAACCATGGCAATAGCCATCTACAACAAAAACTTATAGCCTATGAATCTGTAGATCTTTAGCTAGCTTGACTTTGATATAGGTTGAATGAATATGTAGATCTTTATCTTGACTTTGATATATAGGTTAATTAAGAATGAGAATGGATAAAAGCACCCACAAGCTCATTGAGATTAAATGTTGTACAATGCTGCTAGGTTACTATAAAGGGGAGCGTGACCATGTAGCATGGTTCAAGATGGCGCTCAAATTGTTACGCTGATAAATGACCCTGGTCATTCCAGGGGTAGTATAATTCAGTATAGGGAACCTATGGCTCTCGAGCCATATGTAGTAGAGCAGGAGGGCATCAAAAAGCTGTCAAAAAAGTGATTTATTCGTTTGAAGGTGGGCTATGTGATAAGAGTGGCATCTAGATCAGAATTTTGAACTGATTTCAAATATCTGGTTTCTACACCTCTCAGATTGTTCATTTTTGAGCAATATAATTAATATATTATTTTAATTAAATAAATGGCTGTAGTGTTTTATGTGCTTCTACCAACAATGTGACAATGAAAATGGCATATAAATACTAAATAATTAGCAATAACCTAAGTTGGAATCAGTTCTGATAACACTAAAATATTTATTATTCAATTATTAGAATAATATTATAATTGTATTATATTGTAGGTTCGATTGTGATGTGTTCTCAGTTTGGTTGGTTGATATTGTGGCAGCGTTAAAGTTTGTCCTTGTTATTCCGCAACTCCGATATCATTACAGATCTGCAAAACAAAATGAAAAGTATTTTTAAAGACTAAGACAATGTGTATATAATATTTTAGTATACATATATTGATCATTAATGCTTATTATGTTGAACCGTATACTTTATTATGCATGTGAAACCGCAATTAGTCAGTCTTTCATACGGTATGACACATACGTATTATAATCAAACATGAAGAACACCTCTGATTACAATACCACTCAAATACTAACCTTCTAATTCACAGTCATCTGAGTCTTCTGCATCACTACTTTCATCTCCATCATCTTTATTTCTATTGCTACAGCAGCTGCATCTGCACATGTCCGTACATTTGAGATCTGTATTGTTGCACTGACAGCGACGAGACTGGCACCCAGTTTTGCATCGACAAAACATGTTATGAGCACATCAGGAGGTGCTGGTTGTTGTGTCACCCATCAAGCTTTAAGCTCTCCACCGTCCATAAACCATCCATGTTGCTGGGGGATGGGGCATTGATGATGATTTGCTTGGCTCTTCTCCATATCGCGGCCTGATAGGCAGCCCTAAATATATGGAGATTTAAGTCATCTAGTGTGGGTGGTAGGTTTGATTGTGATGTGCGAGACGGTGATACCGTGATACTCATTACTATTGATGTGATCGATACTATTGATGTGATACCGTGCTTCATTGATAGAATTTGTCTCTTCACCATATAATCTGCTTATGAATGTCTCAATAGATTGTCTTATTGCACCATCAACTTCAAAATCTGTTCCTAATGATTTCAGTGTGTTACAGAACTCACGATTGTTCTTTAGCAGCTTGAAGAAAGTTATCTTCCCTCTGGAATAGAATGCGCTTACACTGTCGCATCCACTTAGAGCATGGAGCCCGAGCAGTGCTTTACATCGATCGGGTGTGAGGACGGTAGACAGACAGCCTATGTTTACATATCTCAACCACTCCTTACCACAGCAGTAAATGAGTTTTTGTGATGGCAGCTCATCCACTAGAGATAGACAGCTTAGGAAAACATCTGTGTCCTGGCACTTGACTAGAACTTTTGAGCTGGGTTTGTCTTCCATTATCTTTGCGATATGTGATAACATGCGTGTATCTGCCTCTTCGTGGTCTGATGCCAAACTATCTATTTGGCTTACAGCTATTGATCCATCAAGGTCATATCTGATCATGTGGCATTCTTGAGAAAAGCTGTTACAAGATCTAGCTTCTGTTCCACAGTTGACTTGCTGCACGTATCTTTCAAAGATTTCACTAGGGCTTTTATAACAGGCATAATGATATAACAAGTCTGAACTCTCATCAAAGTTCTCAATGTTTAGCACTTTTTGAGCAATTTCACATGAAATGCTTTTTTCTTCCAATATCAACCATCTGCTTGAATAATGTTTGGCTGTCGCATATTGAAGTTTAGTCACTCTAACTAGGGTTTCATTCACAGGCTGATCAAGATGGTGAAACAAGCAGTCTTGCTGCATTATTGGCAGGGATTAAAAAATGCTGAGAGTTGACTCAAAAAATCTTGAATAAAGGCATTTATTAATTTTCGAGATTATAAAATAGTTTTCTTTGTCTGATATGTAAGGTTTTCCAAACAAACTTGGAGTTGCCCCCTCCTATTTCAAAGTGCTCTCTAGCTCAGAAATGTGCAAATACATAGGTGTAAAAACATTATAATTGAATTCAGCATAAATTTCTGACTATGAAACATCTTTGTATGAATAGCCCACCCTCTGAAGGAAAAAGCCGAAAGATAAGTTTATGTTCCTGCTCTACTATATATGATAAACACCCTGCCTTGGCAGTGACAACGCATAAGCAGTGGGAGTTCGAAGGTGCTATACGATTACTACATCTGTCCTGGAACAGGTTTATTGAAACTCTGTGTTTAGATGCATGAATAGACCAGCAGCAGGGTGCCGGCTCAGTCAACAAACAAAGTCAATTAAAAAGGCTGGAATATTTTACAGCTAACTGGCAAACCATTACAGGTAATTTATATAACAATGTTATTCAACTCATTCTAGATCATATAATTTACTACTGGGAGGGGGGTGTATATCCTGCCTGATAAGTCAGCTAGAGTTTGTGAACTACACTACATGTATGAGCTTAGAGCAGGGGTGTCAAACTCACTTGTAAAAGGGGCCAAAATTCAAAACATAATTTAGGTCGCGGGCCGAACAGGATAAAAATTTATTTAACACACTAAAACTAAATGTTTTTGGAACATAAATACGAATAAAAACAGACAGGAATGTTATTTTGAAACAAACTTAAACCGTAAAGGTTGACTTGCAACAAAATCTATATTACAGTTATTTGGTATCTTAAGATTCACCTTGTCTTACTCTGCCATTTTGCAGGTTCAAAATATGTGGAAATGTGATCGCAACCTCTTAAAAACTCAAATATGAACAGGTAAAAAAAGTGGTTGTAGGCTGGAATCCCATATTTTGAAAACGTATTCAACTCGACAGGGTTATTGTTTAGACACGTAATGTTATCATTTGAAATCAAATGCCAATTAAAGGTTCAATATAAAACATCTTGTATCAATAGTTTATAACAAACACTTCGGGCTCTACCAGAAAGCCCCTATCAAATATAGATGCTCACTACTTAAAAGTTTCGTTTCAGCTCGATCTAATCATCTAGTCGTAATTTGATCATGTGACGATATTTCCCGCTATATAGTGCGAACAATTTCTGCAGCATTTGTCGACTATCACAGGTGACCAACAGGCTCCTCATGTTTATCAGAGGATGATATGCACCCCCTTAAGCTAAGGTTAAAAAATTAAACTGATTTTTAGGCTAGGTTTTGAGATATCAGTGCTGAAAGTGACAGCATTAAAATGATAATGAAATAGACGCGTAAGGTTAATAAACAGAGTTTCACTGAATACGTGAAGTATATTTGTGAAAATATTCCGACGAATGAGGTTGCATAAAAGTGTAAACAGAAGCACGTCGTGTTCAACTACGTCACATTTGAGCCGTTTTGAGAGGGATTCCAACCAATGGCCGTTTTCATGATGGCAGCAATCAGCTTTTCATTTTTGAGCTTTTAAGAGCTTTTGAGAGCTTGTAATCACATTTCCACAGAGTTTGGACCTACGACACAGCTAACTGAGAAAAGGTGAATCTTTTGATACCAAATAACTGTAATGTGAATTTCATTGCTAGTCAACCTTTAAACTACTTCTATTTATCTTTTGCTCTTCATAAAAATCTCTTATTAAAAAAAATCAAATTTCTCTGCTCCTATGTCAATTTATATAAAAAATAAACGTGAATGTCTAGGCCTGCCAACCCAAAAGTGGGGCACTGCGTGAGATTTGGTTCTGGGGCAATTGATGTACCAATGATAGTATATATAAAATTGTGGAAACTGGGGCAAAAATCTCACGCATTTTCTTTTTTTTCTTTGGGGTGATTGCGTGAGTCTCACGCCCAATGCATGAGAATTGGCAGGTATGTGAATATCCCAAAAAGATTTGACTCCTAAAAATATTTCCTATCAAAATTATACAAGTTAGAAATATGAACACGCTAAAAAACGTGGAAATATACATAAAATGTGTGCTGTTCAGCAATAACAGTTCAAATCATTCAGTTCTCTTTGCTCTTATGACTTTGATCTGATTATATGATCTGACCAGAGCAACAAATTCATTTATGTTCAGTGTAATGTCCTGTGTTATGGAGATTCTCAGAATAGACAGCACCGCTCATCAAGCTAACTGCTATAGACCTTTCAAGCATCAACAACCTTCAAAGTATGCATAAATGCAATCAATTGTAAGCATCAAAATCTACATAAATATATTGTTTATGGTTCATGGTAAGCAAAACCTTTTCTTTATTCAACGAACGATATAAAACTCATGACAGTACAGATGTCTGTAAAAAAACATTGAAAGAACAAGAGCTATTACTTCTTTATTGCAATAGCTTTTGTTCTGTCAATACGTCCATGGCAGAAATCTTTCACAACTGATTTTGTATCTATTTCAACATCTTTATATATGTATAACATTAGAAGATTATTTAGACAGCCTGCCCCATGGTGCTCCTCGTCAATGTTTTGATTCGCTTCAATGCAGAGTAAGATCACTCACTCATTGCATTAGTCGCAGGCGAAACTAATACTAGATTAGTGAGCTTTTCCACTTCATCGATGAAGTGGAGCTCAGAGCTCAGAGCGAAGAAGCGAGCAATGAACTGATTTAGGCTAATTTACTAGCAGCTAGCGCTGTAGCGTTAGTTGCTAGTTGCTGGAAATTCCAAGTGAATGCGCTTAGACTGCAATTCTTAGTACTTAGTCTCCGAAAGCCATTAAAAAGTTGGGGCGCCCATCCGTTCCAGGGAGTATGGGCCTGTCAGCGCTTCATATCAATGGGCCTTGGATAGCAATGATGTGAAAGGACTTTGCAGCCCAGATAAGATTACAAGGAGGGCCGGATGTGGCCCGCGGGCCATGAGTTTGACACATGTGGCTTAGAGCATATCATGACTTGAGTAAATAGTTTCATTTGATTGGTCAACCAAGGTAAAGAATTAACCTATTATAGGCTTACTAGCCGCATTCCATATGCATGCGTTTATTTACTGACCATGCTGGCATGTAAATCATTGCATTTCTACTATATCACTCGGTGTTGCAAGACAAACAGTAGGGAGAGCTACTTAGCAGGTAAGAGTGTCTGTTATCTGTCACCCATTTGTTGTCACGACCTTGTGTGAAGGAGTTGTTATTCAATTGTATTATGTGTACTTTGTCTTATTTCGTTGGTGTTTATGTTCAGTCATTATACACTTGGTCCAATCTAAGTGTATAATCTTTTATAAACATACCAAAATTTGACAAATATATCCGCTGATCAAATGATTAGAGAAAGGAGTTAGAGCAAAATAATTTTCAATGTTTTCTACCTTAAAGTACAGAAATTTTACTTATTTGTGCTTTTTCATTGAGTTAAAACCTGTTGCTTGCAGCATATGCAGCGTTTAAAGAAGAATCTGATAATCGATGGTTTTATTTTCAGTAGGTGAGAAATCAGAATGTTAATCAGGGAGCTATTAATACTCGCCGCCATATTGGTGAGTGTAAACAGTCAAACTATTCCTGAGAATTGTACCTGGTCAGAGAATGACTGCGAGGAGTTACAAACATCTAAAGATTTTCCAATCAACTGTGACAAGAGACACGACAACAATGGTGGCACGGTCTACAGTTGTAAGGAGGCTTGTTCCATCCCAGACAACTTCTTTTGTAGCTACGACTACTGCATAGGTAATGTATATAGCAGTTACATACCATATATTGAGTCCTCTGATTATCAAACAGGATCTGGTAGAGTTCCCAAGACCTTGCTTAGCTATGTTGAACATCAGAGTATGTGAGTATAGTGCATCACAGTATAGCATTACAGAAGAGAATATTACATACGTGTAGATGATATAGTAATATTGATTATATGTACTAGTGCTGGTAGTACTGTGTGTTGTGAAATATCAACATATGTAATAGGTATGTGCACAGTTATTCTTACATCCAGAAAGGTTATTGAGTGGTGCAGTGGTAGTGGGCTTGGTGTCACATTGAAATATTGAGGTTTTTTATTGTTACTTTACATTAGAGACACAATGTACACATTTCATGATAGAGTGAGAAATAAAAACGAGTGATGAAGCTTACTCTAATTTAAAATAAAGACAAGTATTGTAACTTACTCTAATTTATACTTTATACCATTTAAATTAACTTCATTCACATAATATGTGCTATTTATATGTCTTATTTATAATTTCTACCAGCTACTTAAACTGTGTTTCCAGACTTGTTTCGAGACCATTTAAATGTCATGTTTATAGAGTAGAATGCATTCAAGTTGGTGTATCTGTACTTTCATCGTGTCTGTATGTTTTGTAGGCTATCGTAGCTGGTGTTTAACATCTAAATCTTCCACTCCAATGCTCACTTCTACGCCTCCTCCATCATTTCCTTCAGCTTTACATTCCAGTATAACAACTGAGCGACCCAACACAATCGAAACACCCTCTCCTCAAGAAATAACCTCAAAATCTTCAGGGCCGACTGAAAGTCTATCAATCAAAATCTTTACAGCTTTACGTTCCAGTATAACAACTGAGCGACCAAACACAATCGAAACACCCTCTCCTCAAGAAATAACCTCAAAATCTTCAGGGCCGACTGAAAGTCTTTCAATCAAAAAGTTTACTTTGGAAATTGTGCTAATCGTTCTGCTCAGTTTATTTTGCTTGATCGCAATCTTCCTTATGATCGGATTCGACAAGGACAAATTCAGTAGACGTAAGTTCCTATATTAAACTAATGTTTTGCTTGGGATGTATTTATATATAAAATGAATAATATAAAAGCAGTTTGTCTTTTTTGTGGTACTTTTAGATCTTCACATATACCCTAGAGATGCTATCGTGAAAAGATATCAAAGAATATTTATTGTGCGATTGGGTCTATATACAACAAGCATTCGTTTAGTTCTATACATATCCATAAAGTTAGAGTTGCTTTCTCCATGCTGCTTTCAGTGATTTATGAATAACATGGTAATTACTCCATTGAATACCTACGAATGAATCCAACAGAACATTTATCGCAAGCACTTATGGAGTTTGTTGTAAATCAAGAGTTCAGTTATTGGTCTAAAACATTAAAATATTTATAAATATTTTTAAATATTTTTGACCAGTGTTTTTAATGTCATATTACTATGGATACAGTAATTTACTGTCAGTGGACCTCAAACAAGGTAAAACCTGAACTTCTCTAAAATTGTGAAAAGTGTACAATTGGAATCCAACCACCTCGTGTGTACACAATCACGCACTCTATCCTAAAGCATCCTTAATAATAATATTATTAAGGATGCTTTAGGATAGAGTGCGTGATTGCATACGCACGAGGTGGTTGGATTCCAATTGAACACTTTTCACAATTTTAGAGAAGTTCAGGAAACCAGTGCTTTTACATATTATGTAAAAGTACTGGTTTCACACATACAGTTATATTGTTGGCATGTACTTACATATACATAAAAACCTGAATGAGATGGTCATAGGATTTGCAGTTCTTAAAAGACAGCACATGAAAAAGTAGTCATTGATTGAACTGTTGGAACTGTTTTTTTATTCCATATGCCTGGTTTACACAAGGGTGAATCTCTAACATTACTGAGGAGAAACACTAGTTTTGCTTGGGTGGTCACACCATATCAACATTTGTTCAACTCGCTCACCCAGCCAATAATAAAGCAAGTTATATTCTGAGCGAGCCTGAACATAATTACTTTTGGTTTGAACAGATCTACTATTTTGGCCGAAATAATTTTGTTACAAGGTTTTGTTATAGGTTTCGTTAAAGATTTAGAGATTTCTCTCTGTGTGAGTTACCCTAGGCTTTAGTATTTCTTTATCTTGCTGTATATGCATGCAGTAGACCCGTGTGTTGGATTATGGAAAATTGTAAGCTTTTTTTTCAAACACTGTTTATTTTAAAGATATAGTTGAGTTAACAACTCAAATTAACCCTGTATAATATTAGTATTTTCACAGTGATAAAAGAGCGCTAGCGAAAGGAGAACCACTGATCATAGTGTAACAAGGAGATATGATAAACTATATTTTGGATTAGCTAGTTTGAAGATAGCTCCATGTTGTACTCATGTTTTGTAGGAATAAGCAGATGCCTACGCTGTCTCTGGTCTCCAAGTAAATATAATGGTAACTATTATATTTTTACAACATGTACATATTTGTTTATTTTGTGATATAGTAGACGAGGTCAGAACACAAAAGCATCACTTCTTTAAAAATTATTTGCAAGCCGATGTATCTTTTTCAAAATTCTAAAGATTTATACCCAAGCATTCAACAATCATTCAAGAGTTATGCTGAATGTACATTTACCAAAAGTTGGACAGAGTTTGGCAAACCTTTTATGGAGTGAAAAGTTTCAGAAATTTTTAAAAAATTTTAAAAAATTAAATGATTTGCAGCGTGAACTAGCTCAATTCGTAAGGGATCATTTGGTTGCAATAATCAATCAAAGCAGATTGACTGCAGTTCTCCTTTTCATGCAGAACAAGTTAGACTGCGGTAATAGACAATAAGAATAATTTGCATACTTGCACGTGTAATATAAATCAGCAGTGTATATCAGTCAACATACAAGTATTTACATGTACATACTTGTATGTCGACTGATATACAAGTATATATACTAGGTGAATGCTCAGCAATGCACTGGTAATGAAAATAATTACCCACTAAATTTGAGGAACTTATGCTAGTAGCTTAATTTAGTCAAAGAACGATAGTTCCAACTCCAGTTTGTTGTCTACATGTCTAAATCTGTATATGTAAGTACATGTAAGTCCATAAAATATCTAACTAATCTTTATATCTGTTTTCTACATTATTTAGACCAAGCTGCCTCAGCAGAGAATAGTGATATAGAAAGAAATCAAGGCAGTGACAACGAGGCAGCAGAACGGGGTATGGAGACTGGAGACTCTTTTGGTAAGCTTTCCTTGTTTTAATAACAGGTAATGACTAACAGTAATGCCAAAGTTTCTATTACAATAATAACATAACGATGATACTTGTTGTTCAAGAACCTAAAGTGAGACAGCCTAGTCATAGCTTTGCCTAATAACCACGATCAAGTTTTGTCGATTTTAATCTTGAAACATCCTGGCAGTCAGATCACCTCAACCATTCAAAACAAACCGCTAATCACAGAAAAATACCAATACTTTATGATAAAATCCACTAGGTTTCTGAGCAAGTTCCTTATTAACCAAACTATAATTGTGTTAGGCAGCTGAGTATGATGCCGAAACAGTTGGCAGCAATTCATATAGTACATAGAATCATTCACAAGTCAGCGAGACTAATCAGGCATAAGCCTATTGTACTCATGACACAAGCAGCCAACGAAATCAGGAGCAAACAATTGACATCAAATGAGAGTCGGAAGTTGTGTTTGCTTAGCCTACTCACCACACAGTATGGTTATCTTGAGCATTACATCACGTCACGTAACATTCCCAAATACTTGAAAAGTGGTATTCCCACTAGTCAGAGCCGTGATATTCCTACTAGTCATAGAGCCGTGGTAGTCCCAATTGAGTAATGGTTTTCCATGAGAGTAACAGCATGTTATCTTGAGCTATTATGTCACGTAATCTACGAAGCATTATTCTCGCATGTATTGGCTGTACTGTTTATCTTTAACAATACCATGCTAGCCTCAGATCATTTATTTACTACACCATACTACATGTACAAGGGCTAATTGATAACTTGCATTGAGTGGTTATTCATTAGAAGCAGCTAAAAATAGGAAGTCCTTATACAAGTCTAAAATATCTAGATTTTAAAAACAACAGCTGCAATTACAGCTTTAAATTTTTAAAAATCATTAAACGATTTGATATTGCAAAGAGACGATTCACGATATTTCGTGATATTATTATGTAAAAAAGTTGTAATTTTTTGTTAATGCTTTTTGCCTATTTCAACTTGAAAAGAAACTGCTATGCGCTCGAAACGTTTATTTCATGAACGCCCATAAGTACGGAAGGCCTCGAAATGAGGCAGGATGATTTAGCTCCTGTATAGCTTGCAAAATCATTAGGTGTGAGATAAATTGCCATGACACAATTATATTGTTTATATGATTAGTGGTATGTTTTTAAATAGTGGTGATTTTCAAATCATCTGCCTTACAATTAGCTACTAAACAAATAATCGCCACACTAGAAGTCAAAAACATTATTATTACATAACATATACTTGGCAGCGATGGCACAACAGTCAGCTCACTCTGCTGACAAACAGAATGATATAGCTAGGCTAATAGGAAAGATCAGCCGAGACGGATCCAAAAGAGATTATAAACAAACTCTTGATGAGTTTTTGAAGGTCATGGATGGAAAATTGAAGGCTGAACCTGCATATTGGCTTACTGTTTACAAGGTGATTATACGCTTATAGTACACCTACATCAGTAATTAGTACATGTATTGTTATAAACTTGGAGTGGTTTGTAATAGCTTCCGGTCACACTCACAGAAAGGAGGAGATCGAGTAGTAGGAAAATGGCTTTACAAAAAATGGTCTTTCAGAAAATGGCTTTACAGAAGCATGGCAGCTAATAAATGACATTTGCATGTACCCTCAAAGTGTTCCTTGTAGTGTTCCTCCAAGTGTTTCTCTAAGTTTCCAAACTATGGCGTTTCGTGATGGTTGTGATTAACTGTTCGTTTTTTAGCTTTTAAGAGCTTGTAATCACCTTTCCACATATTTTGTACCTACAACACAGCAGAGTAAAACACGGTGAATCTTTTAATACCAAACAACTGTAATATGAATTTTGTTGCAACTTGCAAGTCAACCTTTAAGCTTTGATCTCCCAGTCCTCTAGTGCTCAAGGTTATGCCTGCAGCAAATATTCCATTGATTGAATACAACCGATAAAAGAGTTTAATTCAATAATATATTTCATTTATTAATTAATTTATCAATTAAATCAAACTACTTTAGCAGTCACAATTAATAATGAATTGAATTATTATTGCTCCAATGAATTATTTGTATCTAACTTCAACCCAAAAGGAGAGCAAACTCTTTACACTATAAAACTAGATGCTCTGCACCTCTTATCATTCTGACACAGTCACTGAGCTGAATATCTGTATTCTAGCATTGGATGGAGTTAAAACGGTCAGTAGACAGCAGACCGAGTATGCACAGGCAGCTGTCTATTGAAGAGCCAGCGAACATCCCATCTGCTTCACAGCAGACTCCTCGGGTATGTTTTTACAGGATATTTAGGAGAATGAAGCTGTACTAGTTTTACATTCTGTACTCCTCTGCATGAATGACTATGGCTCACTTCCTTGAGAGCATCTCAAAGCTCAAGTTGTGTGAAATGGATTTATCCATTTGAGGAATAAAAAAATCAGCTGTTGTGTCTAGTGTATGGCTGTGCACACGAAAGTTATTCCACTGTTTAGCAACGTGCTTGTTATAATCAGCCGTATACATGACCGGCAATCCGTGTTTGTTTTTGTGATGATTCAATCGCTTTCATGCCATTCGAAACTTAACAATATAGTCACTGACGCATTTACTTTACATGAACCTAGCCGTTCTAACAGTGCAAAATCGGACCAGCGACTGTTCACCATTGTATTGCGCTACTTAATCATGTTAGGATATGTCAGCCATGGAATAAAGTAAGCAGGTGAACATGGAGGCCACTTTGATTGTAATCTATACTGTGGCATTTGTGGAACTCGCAGATAACATTGCCTGAGTTGTAAATAAACTCAATTCGCTGGACCACACTCTAGCTTGCAAGAAATAACTTGCTACACTAGTCTTATAATGAATAGAACTTTGCAAACATTGAAAAACTAAAAAGTCACATTGATATCTCATTCAAGTGCACTTTCCCACTACATACAGTGCCTATAGATTTCCTTTGTGCTGTCACTTTAAAATAAATAGATGTGATTAGACTATCTTCCTTGCAGTTACATTATTCTCTAGCATTAATCTCTTCAGTTGTTTCATCTATAAAAATGTATCCATCAGATGAAACAGCAAGCTGGAAGTAAGGCTATGCTTGTGCTATTTGGTAGGAAGCTGCTAAGGATAACTCCAAAGAGATGGCAACTGTAGAAGAAAAAACACAGTTACTGGCTGGAGAGCCAGAGGAAACTGGAATCATTGATAACCAGCATGCAGGTACCTGTCAAGCACTGTCATAGGGACTGCGAGCGTAGATGGTACCATTTATTAAAACTAAAGTCAAGTCGATACATGTTGACAGCTGTCATTTTTTCTGTACTCTGTTTTCTTTTTCATCAGATTTGAGATGAAAATGTATATGGTCACACCTCTACAAATGAGTGCCCCAACATGCGAAAAACTCGAGACACGTGCTGAATTTCTAATAAGTCTTTTCCTTGAGATATCCTTGAGATATGAGCGTATGAGCTGGTTTTCAATGACCACTACTCAAAAGTTATTTATAGATCTTCTCATTTAATCAGTTGGTGATACAAAAAATAGTAAAATGGAAGCATCTAGAACAGAAAAGCACTCGCTCAGCACATTTTTTATTAAGAATTAATTAATTATTTCGCTATTAAAATATTAGTTAATTTATTAACAAATTAAATTAATTATTGAATTAAGTAAATTAATTATTACATCAATTTATGAAATACAGTAAATAAATAAATTAATCAATTAAATAATGATTAATCATTTAATTAATTTATTGATTAATTTAGTAACTAATTCTTAAATTAATTAATTATTAAGGTTTTTGTTGAAATTTGTCTTTGTTGTAGTTATTAGAATCGATGCTGTGGACTTTACAGATATTAAGCTCTTTGACATACTAGTAATGGTGCAATGGTCTACTCATCACACAGGTATGTAAGGACATGTAAAACTATCAGAATGGCGCTGTCTCATCTCGTAACCTTGACAACGTTTTGTATATATTGCAAATATAATTACAATATAGTTCGGTAATATATTTAATCTACTACTAGCAGCATTAACGTCTTTGTTCATACAATATAGTAGGGTGAATACACAAAGAGCGTACACAAGTAGTACGGGTACACACAAGAGTGTACACAAGTAGTACGGGTACACACAAGAGCGTACACAAGTAGTACGGGTACACACAAGAGTGTACACAAGTAGTACGGGTACACACAAGAGTGTACACAAGTAGTACGGGTACACACAAGAACGTACACAAAGAGTGGTACAGACCAAAATATGTATTGACTCTAGATCTAGGATGCTGCCATTTGTTGACAGCATGTTTGTGTCTGAATTAGTTAATTCTGTGAGCAATGAGCACACAGTTCAACTTTTTGATAGTAATTAGTAATGGTAACTTACCATTACTAATGGACCATTGACCAACATACAACCAGTACATGATATTAGCTGCTAAAAATAAAAAACTCTTGGAGTATTTAGAAGAACAGACTTGCTTCCACGTCTTTCATAGCCACTAACCAATCAACAAGTTGCTTATCCAACGTCCTTGACCTATGACACCAGTTTGTGTAGCCACTTTACTTATCAAAGTATGGAATGTTTCTGTATCTCTACCAAAGAAGTTCTTGTATTCCATACTTTGATCTTGTGTTTATTCTCATGTTAGGTAGTATCTTAACAATTCTATTTTGTAGATATCCACGCCTTTGAAATGCCCTACCTACACTTACCTTGAGACAGTGTTTTACCAGTTAATAGATAGGTGACGATTCACCTCAAACAACCGTTCAACCATTCTCATATGAAGATGCTAAGAGAGAGCCTGCAAGATAGAACTCACCATTACGGATAGAAATCATTCAAAAAGGAACAGAAGAACATGCAAACAGACATATGAATAGCTATCGAGTCTTCATTATTGTACTGTTTAGTATTGAAATGTATAGTTCCTCTGTTTGGATAGGAACGTCGTGTGTGATCAGAAATTAGGATAGTGTTGTTATTTTCAGCCAATTAGCAATAATAAAAGGTCAGTGGGGTCATGAAATGACACACAGCTGCTTTGAAATGGGTAGCCCTCAAAAGGGCCAATGATAATCCGCTGATAGAGTTGTTAGCGTAGCACGTTCCTGTTAGTGGAACCAAGCAGACTAAAACTTTTCTCAGAGTGTTTTAACAAAGCAACGATGCTCTATGCTTGGTTACATCTATGCTTGGTTTAGTGTTTCTATTGTCGGCATGGCTTTGTAACATCGGTAATATCTTCAACTAAGATTGGTGCAAAGCACAATGTAACTGCTCTCCCAGATTGATAGTAAAAGTCTCATACAGGGGCTTTTAATGATTTTATATATAAGTTTATTTATTCCTGTAGGCATCGTCCTCATAAACACTGTAATACTACATAGAACTAGTACAAGGCTAGACTCGCATATAAATGAATGATTAACAATTGACAAAACATAATTCTATACAAGTAAAATGTGTAGTGAGTTTTAGCTGACATTCTTACTATTACCCATGATAGGCTGCGGAGCACAACATGATTCATTGCTGACTTTGTAGTTATGCTATATTAGCCTAGTCTAGTTCATTACTAGCGTATTGTGTTCTGTGGTTGCTTTGTTGTTGTCAGATTGTCTCTGGCACTGCAAATCTAGTAGTGAAATTATTTGGTTAAATAGTACATGCAAATAGATAAGAGAGGTTAGTCGTCTTAACCTTCTTGTAAGATTACCTAGAGTGGGTCATCTCTATGCCAGTTACATCTATAGGTAATTAATTCTATAAAAAGAGCGTAATATGGAAATCATATTTCTGTATAATAGGAACTAGCTATTCATCATAGCTATATCACCAAATCACCCAGTTGGTAGGCAAATAAAAGTCAACATGTTAGTTGTAACTATTAATTTTAAATTGTTCATCACAGTCTAACAATAATCAATTCTTTAGGGTAACACCCACAAAAATGGAAGGCATGCAAAATCCTTCACAATGTCGCACAATCACCAATATGAAGTGCTGATAGCAGCAAAAAATTATAATAAAAACAGTAGAGACAACACTTTGCTATTCAGAATTTAAAATACTGACAAAACAGAATTTTATACAAATAATGTGTAGGAAATTTTAGCAGTAAATTTTAAAACTTTAAAAACAATTTTTTCAAATTATTTAAATTGTAAACAGTAGAATTTTAAGCAGTAAAGGCATAACACTGCTATTCAGAATTTAAAATACTGTACTTTAACAGAAATCAAGTTAGAAATACAAGCAAGCTATATAAAATATAATAGTCAGCAAGTAACATACCTCTTTCACTTTTTCTACGAGAGAGTTGGTAGTAATGCAAAGTTGTTAAGCTATGATACTGCTAAATAACATTAATAAGATACACAGCTTCGCAGTCTGAGGAGATTTGTTAGAATGAACCAAAAAGAAGGCAGTTGCTAAACATCTAGGTAAAGCTATATGATAAACACCCTGCCTTGGCAGTGACAACACATAAGCAGTAGGAGTTTGAAGGTGCTATACAATTACCACATTTGTCTGGGAACAGGTTTAATGGCACTCTGTGTTCAAATGCATGAATAGAGCAACAGCAGGGTGACAGATCAGTCAACAAACAAAGTCAATTAAAAAGGCTGGAATATTTTACAGCTAACTGGCAAACCACTACAGGTAATTTATATAACAACGTTATTCAGCTCATTCTAGATCATATATCATTTACTACAGGGAGGGGGGTGTATATCCTTGCCTGATAAGTCAACTAGAGTTTGTGAACTAAACTACATGTACGAGCTTAGAGCATATCATGACTTGAGTAAATAGTTTCATTTGATTGGTCAACAAAGGTGAAGAGTTAACCTATTATAGGCTTATGTGACCCATTCCATATACACGCGTATATTTACAGACCATGCTGGCTTGTAGATCATTGCATTTCTACCATATCACTCTGTGTTGCAAGACAAACAGTGGGGAGAGCTACTAAGCAGGTAAGAGTGTCTGTTATCTGTCACCCATTTGCTGTCATGACCTTGTGTGAAGGAGTTGTTACTCACTTGTATTATGTATACTTTGTCTTATTTCGTTAGTGTTTATGTTCAGTCATTATACGCTTGGTTCAATCCAAGTGTTTCCTCTTTCATAAACATACCAAAATTTGACATATATACCAGCTGATCAAATGATTAGAGAAGGGAATTAGAGCAAAATAATTTTCAATGTTCTCTACCCTAAAGTACAGAAATTTTACTTGTGGTTTTTGCATTAAGTTAAAACCTATTGCTAGCAGCATATGCAGTGGTTAAAGAAGAATCTGGTAATCGGTGGTTTTATTTTCAGTAGGTGAGAAATCAGAATGGTAATCAGAGAGCTGTTAATACTTGCGGCCATATTGGTGAGTGCAAACAGTCAAACTATTCCTGAGAAATGTACCTGGTCAGAGAATGACTGCGAGGAGTTACAAACATCCAGAGATTTTCCCATAAACTGTGACAAAAGACACAACAACAATGGTGGCACAGTCTACAGCTGTAAGGAGGCATGTTCCAGCCCAGACAACTTCTTGTGTAGCTACGACTACTGCATAGGTAATGTATATAGCAGTTACATACCATATACTGAGTCCTCTGATTATCAAACAGGCTCTGGTAAAGTTCACTAGACCTTGCTTAGCTATGTTGAACATCCAAGTATGTGTGCATAGTACCTCACAATATAGCATTACAGTATACAGTATACATCACAAGTATTGCTCTATCCATTGTTCTCATTGGTTGTGAGAGCGCACAACTCCAAGTAATAATCTTTCCAAATTTAAAAGCCAATGGAGTAGAGGTTTATTTTAATGTCGTTCAAACCTGGTGCTTTTGTGGTACAGCGATAAATCTAGTTTTGAGTGATACTTGTTGCTACGCTCTTTCGAAGCCCAAAACTTTCGCACTATTAGCTTACTATAAAACCTCTATTTGAACTCCATGATGATTTATTTTTCAACCCTTCTATAGCTGCCTTTTGTTAGAAGTGTGTCAATTAGTTTGTCGGTATTTTGAAAAAAAGAACTTTCAAAGAAAAAACCATTAGAAAACAGACTTTAATACAAACAGCAACCACAAAAAAATTAATTGATTTTGATGTACAAGAACAAATTATTAGTACGATTTTTTAGACACTTTTCTACTGATAACTTGCTATTATTTATTTATAAAGATCAACGAATTTCAATGTGGCGATCAAATAGAGGTGGCATTCAATTAAAGGGTAAAGTTTTATTTTTTAACTCTTCTCATATAGTGGCGGTCAAATAAAGGCGGCGTTCAAATAAAGGTGGTGTTCAAATAAAGGTTGTATTCAGATACAGGTTTTATGGTAGATTTTTAAACTTAGCCATGATAAGCTTTCACAGGTTCACATCGAGCCCTCCAAAAGCTCCTTTTTCAATCCATGTACGGTTTTTGGCAAAAAAATACAAAAGCACAAATAAAATACAAAATGAAAATATTTGTTGAGAAAAATCGGTTGCACTAAATCTTTTGTCTGTCAAAACGGTTGGAGCTTTTAGATGCTTCATAGCTTTTAGATGATCAGAATGTAATCTATTTTGGGTATTTTATTTTAGAGCCCTAAAAAAGAATAATGGTATACTTTAAGTTATAACATACAAATATAAACACAAATATAATATAAATATACAAAAATACATCATATAAAACTATGTGAAAACTTACATGTAAAAACCTAAACAATACATAGAAATAAAATAATAACATAATAACTAGTAAAAATGTTTATATTGTTACTTTACATTAGAGACACGGTGTGCACATTAGAGACACGGTGTGTACATTAGAGACACAGTGTGCACATTAGAGACACAGTGGGCACATTAGAGACACGGTGTACACATTAGAGACACGGTGGGCACATTAGAGACACGGTGTACACATTAGAGACACAGTGTGAGACACGGTGTGCACATTAGAGACACGGTGTACACATTATAGACACGGTGTGCACATTAGAGACACAGTGTGCACATTAGAGACATGGTGTGCACATTAGAGACACGGTGTACACATTAGAGACACAGTGTGCACATTAGAGACACGGTGTGCACATTAGAGACACGGCGTACACATTAGAGACACAGTGTGCACATTAGAGACAGGGTGTGCACATTAGAGACACGGTGTACACATTATTGACACGGTGTGCACATTAGAGACACAGTGTGCACATTAGAGACACGGTGTTCATTAGAGACACAGTGTGCACATTAGAGACACGGTGTTCATTAGAGACACAGTGTGTACATTAGAGACACGGTGTACACATTAGAGACACAGTGTACACATTAGAGACACGGTGTGCACATTAGAGACACGGTGTACACATTATAGACACGGTGTGCACATTAGAGACAAGGTGTACACATTAGAGACACAGTGTACACATTAGAGACACGGTGTGCACATTAGAGACACGGTGTACACATTATAGACACGGTGTGCACATTAGAGACAAGGTGTACACATTAGAGACACAGTGTGCACATTAGAGACACGGTGTACACATTAGAGACACAGTGTGCACATTAGAGACACGGTGTGCACATTAGAGACACGGTGTGCACATTAGAGACACGGTGTACACATTAGAGACATAGTGTACACATTAGAGACACGGTGTGCACATTAGAGACACAGTGTACACATTATAGACACGGTGTACACATTAGAGACAAGGTGTACACATTAGAGACACGGTGTGCACATTTCATGATAGAGTGAGAGATAAAAACAAGTGATGAAGCTTACTCTAATTTAAAATAAAAACAAGTATTGTAACTTACTCTAATTTACACTTTATACCATTTAAATTAATTTCATTTATATGTTTTGTATAATTTATACTTCTTATTTATAATTTCTACCAGCTACTTAAACTGTGTTTCAAAATTTCCAATCTTTCAGGCCAATTTTGATGTGATATCTATATAGTCAATTGCATTCACGGTGGTAGGAGAGAATTCCATGTTTGCTGAATCTGTACTTGCACGATGTCTGTCTGTTTTGCAGGTTACCGTAGCTGGTGTTTAAGATCTAAATCTTCCACTGCACTCACTTCTACGCCTCCTCCATCATTTCCTTCAGCTTTACGTTCCAGTATAACAATGAAGCAACCAAACACAACTGAAGCACCCTCTCAACAGGAAATAACTCCAAAAGCTTCAGAGCTGACTAAATGTCGACCAATCAAAATGAGTACTTTGGAAATTGTGCTCATCGTTATTCTCAGTTTATCTTGGTTGATCGCAATCTTCCCTATGATCGGATTCAAAAAGAAAACCTTCTGTGATCGTAAGTTCCCGTATTAAACTGTTTTCTCTCTTGGAGTGTCTCCATATAGAAGTGATATTACAGAAGCAGTTTGTTTTTATGGTATATTCAGATGTTTACATATACCCTAGAGATCCTTGCGTGAAGCAAATGTCAGGGAATATTTATCGTGTGACGGGGTCTTCAAAAAGCATTCATTTTGTGCTATGCATATCCTTAAAGTTTGAATTGTTTTCTTCATTCCACTCTCAGTGATTTGTGACCAACATGGTATTAACTCTATTGAATACCTAAGAGTGAATCCAACAAAACATTTGTAGCAACAACAAACTCCATAGGTGTTTGTTGCTTTACAACAAACACTTGCAAAGTTTGTTGTAAAGCAAGGGTTCAGTTATCATTCTAAAAACATTAAAATGTTTATAAATATCCTTGACCACTATTTTTAATGTTACACTGCTATGGATGCAGTTATCTACTGTCAGTGGACCACAAACAAGGTAAAAACTGAACTTCTCTAAAATTGTGAAAAGTGTACAATGGGAATCCGACCACCTCGTGTGTACGCAATCACGTACTCTTATCCTAAAGCATCCTTAATAATATGTAAAAGTACTGCTTTCACAAATACAGTTATATTATTGGCATGCGCTTATATGTACATACTTAATGAAGTTATGAGGATATGACTACTGATTGTTAACAGAACATTATTGTTAAAGGATGGGGACGAATAAAGGCCAAACTACAAGGAAACAACCAGATGAACACACAAACTTCTGAGAACCTTGTGTTATCCGAGAGCCGTCCAAGAGGTGAATTCATGTCTGTATACGAAATGAGATACTATCCACACTTGAATACTGTAATGGGAATCACATTGCTCTTTCAAAGCCATATGTAGAATCCCAAAATTATATTATGAGTACATCTTTAAGGTTAGTCTTCAATGCTGACAGATATTTTAAACCATGTTGTCTGGCGGTGTATTGTTTAACAAAGAACCTAGAGATAGCTTCATACCTTTGTCCTTAGTCAAAGTTTAGCATATGACATACTGGTTTAAGGGGGGCAGGTATTAGCTGACATGGTTTTCAGTATTAGTCCTGAACCTCAGCTATGCTAATCTTGATAAATTACCTTCAACAAACTTTTAACACTATCTACTCTCCATTTACTCTGTATTTTCAGATCAGATCCTTCAATAGCTCATTAAACATGTGGCTAGTGTAAAACTCTGGTTTCAAAATTTTGCTAGTATTCCAAAAAGCTTCTGATTCAAACCTTAGTGTCTTTCAAACATTAAGCAAGCTCCTGTGTTTTTGTCTGGTGATCAAAGTTTTCTTGCTATTTAGCTCTGAGACACTCTAAGACAGTGTCTGTCCTCTTTGAGGAATGCAAGGGAACGCATAAAACCTTCGGTATCGAGAAAGAAGAAATAATTTTTTTTCTAATTATTTCACATCCATTACTCACACTTCATTCATAAGTAGGAAACATCTATATTTTAGTACTATATTATCAGCTGTGTTAGATTATCTTTTACGAAGGTTTGTTACAGAATAACTTCAACAAGAATATTACAATAACAATTATTATTATTATATTACAAATTATAATCACGGCTAAAGATGAACTTGGACAAAATTTCTGTAGATTTTATCAAAACGTATCAGTATTTTTTTAACATTTGCAATTATTTTCAATGTTTGAGGTAGTCTGACTGGCAGGATGTTACAAGATAAAAATTGACTAAACTTAACAGCTGTTAAAACGCTCAGAAGAAAAATACATTGCAAAATGACATCACTAGTAGCTAGCGTTGCTACAGTTGATATCGGCTATTGCATTCAAGTTGCAGGGTTTCGCTTCTCTATGCTGTTGGTCTCTTACAACTATAGACGTCATAATCACACTTTCCCTTGATCTGAGCATTTAAACCACGATCGAGTACTGTTGATTTTAATCTTGAAAGATTCTGGCAGTCAGATCGCCTCAAACATCAAGAACAACTGCAAGTGATAGCAAAGTGCCGTTACTCTCTGATAAAGTCTACTATAGCTTGTTCAAGTTGACCTCTAAGACTTGTTAACTCAGGATGGGAATTTGGAAATGAGTCACGGAATTGAAATGATGTGTTGCAATATTCGAACAATACATTGTTCGCATACTTGAGCGTAACTTGTATTGAAAAAGATGAAAGCAAAGGGCCGGAAATCTAAATATGTTTCGGTAGCCGGCTGCTTGAAAAGCTATAATTGTCAATAGACACATTCCAGTAAATCGATCAGACAAGGTCAAGGTCATGCAATGACTCAGTTAGCGCTGCTCAAAAGGTCGGTTGCCGGTCTGTTAATCTAGAAATTCTCAAGTGCCATTGTCACTAGGGTATTTTAGCATGCGGTGTGAGTGTCATTGAGATGTTACTCATGACAGACTGATACACTGTAGTTTGTTTTCATCTCGAGTATGTAATGTCGCAAGCATGACCACTTTTTGGATGTCTAAATTCTGATTATGATTACTAAAAACGCTTGGTCTTGAACAAACTACCTTACAAGCTAAAGAGCAATAATGTACCATTTTTTTCACATGGAACATCCACTTGTGCTGTGTGCAAAATCAATCTAAAAAACTTTTCTCGAATCTTACGCTCATAAGATGGCCCCAGTTTTGGCTCACCCTTTACAGGGCTACATAAAATGGTGAATCAGTAAACAATGTAGGCCTACATAAAGTTTCCTTCAGAAGCTCCAAAAACAACAATGGTACAAACGAACGTTTCTTTAGAAAAGTTACATTTCTAGCGTTTATGGTTACACGAGTCTATAGAACATAATGAAGATGATGCAAACAAAGAGAGATTTTAACACAAACATGGACTTGAAAAATATAATATAAACCAGCCTGAAATAGCAGGTAAATCTGTTGACCACCTCATAAGAAAATACGCTTGACCAATCCAGCTGTTTGTTTATTCGTCGATGACGATGCATACTCAATGTCACTTTAAACTAATTTTTTGTTAGCATTAAACACCCAAGTCATCAAAATCTTTTTTTTAATGGAAAAGGGTGCTCATTTTTACAAGAATTAGCTAATGGGAGCAAAAGTATTCCAACAAACACCAATGTAAATGGAACACGATCATATTGTACATACATAGTGTATAAATAAAACTCACACAATCATAGTGTACATCCAAAGTGTATAAATAAAACTCACACAATCATAGTGTACATCCATAGTGTATAAATAAAACTCCCACAATCATAGTGTACATCCATAGTGTATAAATAAAACTCACACAATCATAGTGTACATCCATAGTGTATAAATAAAACTCCCACAATCATAGTGTACATCCATAGTGTATAAATAAAACTCACACAATCATAGTGTACATCTATAGTGTATAAATAAAACTCCCACAATCATAGTGAACATCCATAGTGTATAAATAAAACTCACACAATCATAGTGAACATCCATAGTGTATAAATAAAACTCACACAATTATAGTGTACATCCATAGTGTATAAATAAAACTCCAACAATCATAGTGTACATCCAGAGTGTATAAATAAAACTCCCACAATCATATTGTACATCTATAGTGTATAAATAAAACTCACACAATCATAGTGTATATGCATAGTGTATAAATAAAACTTACACAATCACAGTGTACATCCAAAGTGTATAAATAAAACTCACACAATCATAGTGTACATCCATAGTGTATACATAAAACTCACATAATCATAGTGTACATCCATAGTGTATAAATAAAACTCACACAATCATAGTGTACATCCATAGTGTATACATAAAACTCACATAATCATAGTGTACATCCATAGTGTATAAATAAAACTCACACAATCATAGTGTACATCCATAGTGTACAAATAAAACTCTAGGCACAATTTGCTTCAAACTCATTTTGCTCAATAAAATATGATTACCTTAGAATATTTCATTATTATTTCTTTAGTATATATCAACATGATCAGTTGAGGGAAACTAGTCTTTTAAATTAGTCATTAATCTTTAGTTTTCATTAAAAAGCACACTTTATCGCAAATTTCACAATGGATATATTCATCAGAACTAAACAGCCGTTTTATTGGCAATTTCTTTTTAGATTTCAAAAACATTCTGGATTTTGCAGAAGTTTCTAGAGCAACTTATGATTTCATGATTGCTGTTTTCGTCTAGACAGCCATATAAAGTCTCATAACTGATTGGAAAATAAAATTACCAACCTGTTGGAAACTCAAATTACCAACTTTTTGGGAAATTCAAATTACCGACTTTGAAGGAAACTCAAATTACCAACCAATTTTCCTGATGAGTCATAAACTCTCCAAATTCTTGTGCTACCTCTATACTCTTGTTCAAACAGTAGAACTGGCATGAATAACAACCTATCAGTCAATATGTTGCATATCTGATTAAAATTAAGCAAAGTTCATTTGAAAGGAGAAAATGAAAATAAGGTTAGATTAGTGTCTATGGTAGGCACTTGTGCATTGACTACACAATAGCAGCTGCAAGTTTCAATCAACTACAAAACTTTTTGGCACATAACAATATTCCGATTAAATCATCTGGCTAAATTTTCAAAGAAAATAAGTAAATGTTACAGCTGGCTCCTTCCTGTTACAGCTGGCTCCTTCCTGTTACAGCTGGCTCCTTCGTTGTATTTCCAAAATTTCCTACTTGAACATGCAAAACATGAAAAAAGCTTGAACATGAAAAATAGTTTTCTTATTCAGATAAAAAGCTACTATTGATGCTGAAATGTTGTATTTTGTCAGCTTTGCCACCCACAATTTTCAATACTAAGTTATGAGTAAAATCAATTGCTCATATAGCTTGGACGGGTGACTACATCGTGAAGCAGTGTTGCCATCACATTGAGCGTGATTTATGGAAAAGAAATTAGTCAGCTCAGAGCCAACTCGAGTATTACTGGCCCATGACTTTAGATGATACAATGCTGACAGGTGCTGGCCCAGTTAGCCGTCTCTTGTAAACAATTACCAGAGCCTTTGTGTTGCATCAGCGATCCTTGATGTCTCATCATCTCTTAAACAAACATGGTTTTTAATCATGGTTACTGAATTTCTAGTCAATCAATATGCCCGGTTACTCTCCCATGTCTGTACGCTATTATTATTCCAAGTATAAGTGTTTTCTGTGTTCACAGGAGGAGAGCCTGAAGATGGTTTGTTGGAGAGTTTATTGAGACAGCTGATGAGTTGCAAGGACATAACCTGCTACGTGGGCACACTCAACCGTCTCTACAAGCTGTTGAAACAGAAAATAGATGCAGACCCTGAGTATTGGGCTAAGGTTGAGAAGGTATAAACTTCTGAAATAATGATATGAAACGACAGCAGATACGTTTGTGTCTACCCACTTCAAGGGTAGCATCTGCTGATTAGGTTCATCAATTAAAAATGAAAATCTCTGTGAATTTTATTATTTAACAAAGTTCCTGCATCACACGGCTAATAAAAACAGCTTATAAACATGGAATTACCTTACCTACTGCATTACCTTTACACTACATTACCTGCAACTGTTTATAAGCT
The DNA here is from genome assembly GCF_963576615.1 of Watersipora subatra. NCBI lineage: Eukaryota > Metazoa > Bryozoa > Gymnolaemata > Cheilostomatida > Watersiporidae > Watersipora > Watersipora subatra. The sequence goes on along the minus strand of NC_088711.1, from coordinate 16,447,896 downwards.
GTTTTTATTACTTGTGCAACGCTGGGCATTCACCTAGTGAGACCAATCGATAATCGTTACGAATGATGCAATGTTGTGAATAACCAACAAAATGACAAGCACTGAGATTTATATACACAGCATAGAATAAATGTAATGTAATTACATTTTATCTTGTGCAGTATAGTATAGTATGGTAAAGTATAATATAGTATGTGTTGCATACTAATCAAGTAGTATCGTAATATTACAGAAGGTAATATGGCCGATCACTCAATTTTCTGAATATACATTAGGTTAAAAACTTTTTGTAACCTGCTAAACAAGTTCGCTGAATATATGTCACCACTCCTATTTGTGCTATATCATAAGTCTGTTTATTAATATTATTATATACTTTCAGATATATATATATGTATATATAAGTTTTTGTATTTTAGGCAAACGCGCAGATGAGAAGGAAAGGAATGCAGAGACTAGAATCCGAATCAGGGCCAATTGATCCTGAGGTGGTTAACAATGTTTTTACAGTTATGCTGTGATCTAACATCTCATCACATTGTCATATAAGATATTTTTGATGTTTTAAAAAGAGAAAAGTGAACGAGTGAATTAATTTATAGATTTTATTATCTTATAGATTTTAAAGAGGACATAACTGCCACTTTGTCTTGTTGCCATTTTATTAGTGGGATTCTTTGCCGTCTCTCTAATCAAGTTAAAAGACAGAACTGGGACACTATTTTTAAATGACATAGCAGACTCTTGTTGTTACAGAACCTGTCAACTGCAGATGGAGGTGCTTCAGAGAGTAGGAGACTTCTAAATGCCTCAAATGATGCGATATCTAGTAAGTTGAAAGCGATCAATAATATATAAGGCATCTACTTGGTGGTGTGTTACAACCATGATCTTTGAGCAATCTACAATTATGAGCTTTATAGACAGTTATGTATCTTATGTCTGATGTCTTGTAACTAAATAGTTTCATTTTAGGTGAAGTGAATTTCGCTGACTTTAAGCTTTGTGACATATATCATATGATTCAATCGCATTGGAGGCAAGGCGAGGACCCACAAGGTGAGACCTACAATACAGTGGCTAGTATTATGCCAATTTTGTTCCACTGTTTTTGTGAAATGAATAATAGGGAGGTCATAGGCTTGCTGACTCAATATCAACAAAAGACTAGTTTGAAACTAAAGTTATTTAAGTTGTATCAAGTAACTTGAAGATTTGTGTGTAAAGACAAGTTTTATACATAGTGGTGTGAAGGCAAGCATTTGTCCAACTGAAGCCGTTGAATATATCACTACATTTTTTAATATTCTATGTTCATACCGTTTGGTTTAGTCATTAGGTACATGGAAGGATGTGGTGAACATTACCTTTCGACGCAATCAAAACAACCTGAACAATTTAACCACGATGAAGTTCAGTCACACCTCACACAGCAAAAACAATCATAACTGATAGAAAAACACCAATTCTTTCTGATAAAATTGACTAAAATGTTGTGCAAGTTGGACTCAGAAATCTACTTAAAAGGTCCAAAGCTCTTTACTCTAGATTATGAAATGTTTAGGGAGACGAAGCTGACTTGATGTTGCCGCTAACAGGATAACGAAATGTTTTTCTGGAATAATTTGAAATTTCATTTGAAGTAGCTAATCGTGTTAAAGCACTTAGTTATTTGTGAACTCTATGAAAGCATGTGTCAAATCCACAAGCTATACCTTTATGTACCATGTGAGTGTACAGTATATACACTTGCTAACCCTATATGATAATAACAAGGAAAGCCATGTTTCAGCAATTATAGACCAGCTGTGTTTCCCCTCAATATCCTCACCACATGCTACAGACTAGCAGCGGGTAGTGTAAACTTGATACTGTATGTAAATTATACTATATTTGTTCTGGTGCTGCTTATTTAGGGAGACAAGGCTGACTTGCCGCTGCCGCTATCACTCAAGATGGATAAGCACAATTCATTTAGATGTTCTATATTTACTACTACAGCTGTTCACCGCCAACACTCTTATATTCAAATCATCTTTCTATTTGCTGCTGTCTACAGATTTCACATTGACTGTCGAACATATTTATAGACGATGCGATTGCGATACTCTGAAGATGACAATTAAATTGTTGTTAGAGTTTTTTTGCTCATTGAGTTTCATTGAATTCCAGTCATTTTTTCATTGGGTTTATTTGTTCATTTGTTTGTTCGTTGAGATTCTTTGTCATTGCTAGTAGAAACATACATTTGCTTTGTATTCTAATGCTGTGGGATTTGCTGGAACTACAAATTTTGCTTTCCTTTGAAATAAACAATGCGCTCAAGAAACTATTTGTTTGCAACACATTTTAGAGTGAGTGAAAAGTGAGATTAGTCAGTACAGTGATGGTTTGACTTTGAATGACTCAGTAAAGATCAGTTTAATATTAAATGGGTGATTGAATGAACACTGGGTGGTGTCGTCAAGCTTTCTTCCTAAAGCTGTCACATCAGAAAATTGTATGGTATCGTAGTGAAAGGGTACTGTGCAATATTGTTATCTACATTGAAGACAAAGTTGCTTGACTACTACTTTTCAACTGTGTACTTACACAAGTTCATTTATTGTTGATAAAATAGTCTTCGCACCCTTAAGTACAAGCGTACATACATGTGTATCAGATCTATATTTCTGACTGGCTCTACTACCAATCTTTATCACCTCTAAAATTGGTGCTTCCTTATATGCGATACAAATGGAAGATGCCGGCCGATGTCAGCAGATGCAGACTGATACCACTGATTCAGCAGATATTAGGGATTCCAAAATAGGAGTCACAGCATTTACTGAACATTAATTAACCAATAGGAGGCCCAGTTAAACACTAAAATACATGACTAACTATAATCCTGGACAGTAGTTATAAAGATTTGCCAAACCAAAACGAATGTTACGTACATCTATATATATATTTCTTAAAGTCCGTGTGTACGTGTGTTCATCGGAAATACGGCTATAGATCTTAGAATCTTGGAATAAATATTCCGTACCGAGGAGGTTTTGATCTCGGACTAAGCCATTTATCAGTATTACGCCTAGCCCACAAAACTACGAAGAAGTCGGGTTCTTAGCCTGCCAATATAAGTCATTATATCAGAGCAAAACCTAACTGCTTTGCGTGTGACGCGGGTCATAGCATAACGTCACGAGAAGCTGTTCGCTCACATTATTAAACTTGCTAATAGCAAAACTCTCACTACTTCTCATTGTTTATAAGACAAAAAACTTTTCTCATGATATGTAGTTTGAAAGTTAGAATGGCAAATTTTGTTATATGTTAAATACAAATCAATTTTCTGTCCAAACACTCTTCTATTACACGGGCAACGCCGGGTGACACAGCTAGTAAATAAATATAACATAGTCGAATACTATAATATCTGCAATAGGATCAGCAGTTCCTCATTCTCAGCTTTGTAACGGCTGTGCTGTAATAAAATAAAAGTGGTGAGTGATCTCTTTGATAGACACTGCCGTTGATATGCTCGGATAGGTTATTCTATTGCGTGATGAATGGTACAAATGGAAAACACAGAATTGCGTTTTAAAAATCCTATGACGCCATTGGAATATTTCTAAGTGTTTGCTCACATAGGTGTGAGCGTATTGAGGCTATTCACAACTGAACTGATCGTGTTGTTAGACCAATTACGACCATCACTATCCGTAAGTGCTTAGTTCCATAGCCATAATAATTACCATAGATTTTCTTTTCATATTAATGTAGATATAAACAAATGGCTATAACTCACAGCCACCAACTCAAGTAGGTATCAACTGGTTTTGGCATTAAGATGTTATTCGAACAGTTTATATAAAAGTTATTAACCAACTCATACCAATGATTCACCATTCGTGCCATCTGGTTCATTGTAGTTTACTCATTCGAGATCCTTATTTGCTAAGAAGTTGAAAAACAGTCCACAGTCGACAGAGATATCCTCTTTTCCTAAGAAATAGGTAACTAAACAACAAAGATGAGTAGCAAAATCCTATACGGACTTCTAATAACTATGACGGGGCTAGGTGTGGCTTCAAATCTTATCCCTCCATCAAACTGTAACTGGACTAAGGAGGATTGCTACCGCTTCAGAACAGACAAAAGCTTTTTCATCAACTGCTTCTTGGGAATAGGAGATGAACCAGGACTATGTGCAGGATACTGCCCCGAATCTTCCCCACCATTTTCTGCTCAGTGTAAAGGCTACTGCCCAGGTATGATTAACCTGAAAAGTTACAGGAAACAGGATAGTAGTAGGTAGAGATTGAAATAACTTGATGTTGATGCTCAACAACCGCTGGCTCTACAAGCTTTTTATATTTATATAATTAGACAGTTCTGAAGATTTAGAGGTCTTCAGGTAGCCTAGCAGTAGTTCATTGTAAAATGAAATGCTTCTTTTATTTTAGAGTATATTGGCGTCTGCCTTTCACATTCTGGTTCAGTAGTTCAGAGTTCCGCATCAACATCTCTTGCTGATCCTCCTCACCTTCCCCCTGATGCAGTTGATTCCACCATATCAACGAGTCTAGTCAGTAGAGCCTCCAACACCCCCACTAACACTACAACTGGTGTTGAAAAAGGTGTTACATTATCTGTTGTACATACGAGTAAGACACTCAGTGGCTAATATTATTCCAATTTTGTTCGACTGTTCGACAATTTTGTTTTTGTGAAATGAATAGTAGGCAGGTTATAGGCTTGCTGACTTAATATCAACAAAAGACTAGTTTGAAACTAAAGTTATGTAAGTTGTATCAAGTAATTTGAAGATTTGTGTGTAAATACAAGTTTTATACATAATGGTGTGAAGGAAATAATTTATACAGCTAGAGCTGTTGAATATATCCCTACATTTTTTTAAATTCTATGTTCATACCATTTGGTTTAGTCATTAGGTACATGGAAGGATGTGGTGAGCATTACCTTTCGACACAATCATAACAACCTGAACATTTTAATCACGATAAAGTTCGGTCACACTTCACACATCAAAAACAATCATAACTGATAGAAAAACACCATTTCTTTCTGATAAAATTGACTAAAATGTTGTGCAAGTTGGACTCAGTAATCAACTAAAAATGTCCAAAGATCTTACCTCTGAGTTGTGAAATATTTACGGAGACAAGGCTGACTTGCTGCCACTATCAGGATTATGAAATGTTTTGGTTGCGTAATTTGAAATTTCATTTGAAGTACCATAGCTAATCAAGTTAGAGTGCTTAGTTATGTGTGAATCCTATAAAAAGCATTTACCAAATCCACAAGCTATACCTTTATGTACCATGTGAGTGTACAGTATATACACTTGATAACCCTATATGACAACAAGGAAAGCCATGTTTCAGCAGTAGACTAACAGTGTTTTCCCTCAATATCCTCACCACATGCTACAGACTAGCAGTGGGTAGTGTAAACTTGATACTGTATGTAAATTATAACATATTTGTTCTGGTGCTGCTTATCTAGGGAGACAATGATGACTTGACGCTGCTGCTATCACTCAAGTTGGATAAACACAACTTATTCAGATGTCCTATATTTGCTACTACAGCTGTTCACCACCAAAACATATTCAAATCTTCTCTCTATTTGCTGCTCTCTACAGATTTCACGTTGACTGTCGAACATATTTATAGACGATGTGATTGCGATACTCTGAAGATGACAATTAAATTGTTGTTAGAGTTTTTTTGCTTATTGAGTTTCATTGAATTTCATTCATTTTTTCATTGGGTTTATTTGTTCATTTGCTGGTTCATTGAGATTCTTTGTCATTGCTAGTAGAAATATACATTCGCTTTGTATTCTAATGCTGTGGGATTTGCTGGAACTACAAATTTTGCTTTCCTTTGAAATAAACAAATGTATTCAAGAAACTGTTTGTTTGTAATACATTTTAGAGTGAGTGAAAAATGAGGCTAGTCAGTACTATGTTCGTTTGACTTTGAATGACTCAGTAAAAATCAGTCTCATATCAGATGAATGATTAAATGAACACTGGGTGTGTCGTCAAGCTTTCCACCTAAAGCTGTCATATGAGAACATTGTATGGTATCGTAGTGAAACTGTACTAATGCGTGTTTATATCTATATTGAAGACAACAATGCTTGACTTCTTCTATTCAACTGTGCACTTACACAAGTTTATTTATTGTTGATAAAATAGCCTCCAAACCCTGAAGTATGAGTGTATATACATGTATATCAGATCTCCATTTCTCACTGACTCTACTACCAATCTTGTTCTCTTCTAAAATTGGGGTTTCCTTATAATTTGATAAAAACGCCAGCTACCGACCGATGTTGGCAGAAGCCAAATGAAACAGTTGATTCAGCAGATATTAGAGATTTCTAAATATGAGTTATAGCCCTAATTGAACATTGATTAAGAAATAGGAAGCCCAGTTAAACACTAAAATATATGACTAACTAAAATCTATTATTATTATTATTAAAACAAAATAACTAACATTTATTACTAGGGCAACGCCTGGCATTCTATTAGTAATTGTATATGTAACAATTCGCCATTTCTGACTGACCTTTCTACCAATCTTGATCTCCTCTAAAATTGGGGCTTTCTTATATGTGATACAAACGGAAGATGCCGGCCGATGCCGACTGATACCGCTTATTCAGCAGATATTAAGGATTCCAGAAGATGAGTCACAGCACTCACTAAACATTAGTTAACCAATAGGTAGCCCAGCTAAACATTAAAGTATATGACTAACTAAAATTCTGGACAGTAGTTATAAAGATTTGCCAAACCAAAACGAGTGTTACATACATAAGCCTACATATGAAACAGTCGGGTACTATAATATCGACAGTAGAAGCAACAGTTCCTCATCTTCAACTTTATAACGACAGTGCTGTACGACCATAGCCTAAACCCAAAGGGTTGGATGAATTCTATACTATAAGAAGAACCTAATGTAAATTGAAGTTTTCCAATACATGTAAGAAATAAGATCAGCAATTGAACCTTTCACGTGCTTGCACCTTTCACCCTTGCTATGACTGTTACACGGAGGGGGGTTAAGTTAGGCAAATGCTAGTAGGATGCAGTTTCAGCTAATACACAGTTTTCCTATGCCTTCCATACAACATTTTTGCCTTACGATCCTAATACCAGAACAAATAAATGTTGTATGACGGAGGTCCACTGTATGTAATAGAATAAAAGTGGTGCTATAAAATAAGTACTCTTTCTGATAGACACTGCCATTGATATGGTCGGATAGGTTATTCTATTGCGTGATAAATGGTGAATACGGAAAACACAGAATAGCAATTGCGTTTTAAAAATCCTATGATGTCATTGGAATATTCCTAAGTGTTTGCTCACGTAAGTGCGAACTCTATTGAGAAGCCATTCACAACCAGCTGATCGTGTTGAATGACCGCGCCTATCGCTCTCAGTAAGTAGTTCCATAGCCATAATAATTACCATAGATTTTCTTTTCATAATAATGTTGATACTCAACAGTGGCTGTAACTCACAGCCATCAACTCAAGTAGGTGTCAACTGGTTTTGGCGTAAAGTTCATGTTATTTGAACAGTTTGTATAAAATTTATCAACTAACGCATACCAATGAATCTCCATTCGCGAAAACTGGTTTATTGTAGTTTACTAATTGCTAAGAAGTTGAACAACAGTCGACAGTCGACAGAGACAGCCTCTTTTGCTAAGAAATAGGTAACCAAGCAACAAAGATGAGTAGCAAAACTCTATACAGACTTCTAATAACTATGGAGGCATTAGGTGTGGCTTCAAATCTTATTCCTCCATCAAACTGTAACTGGACTTACAAGGACTGCTACCGCTTCAGAACAGACAAAAACTTTCCCATCAACTGCTTCTTGGGCATTGGAAACGAGCCAGGACCATGTACAAGATATTGCCCCGAAACCTCCCCGCCATTTTCTGCTCAGTGTGAAGGCTACTGTCCAGGTATGATAACCTGAAAGGTTACAGGAAACAGAGTAGTAGTAGGTGAAGAATGAAATAACTTGATGTTGTGCTCAACAACCATTGGCTCCACACGCTTTTTATGTTTAGATTATTAGACAGTTCTGAAGATTTGGAGATATCTAGGTAGCCTGGCAGTAGTTCGTCGTAAAATTAAATGATTTTTTATTTCAGAATATATTGACATCTGCCTTTCCCATTCTGGTACAGTTGACCAGAGTTCCACATTATCATCTCTTGCTGTTCCTCCTTACCTTCCCCCTGATGCAGCTGGGACTACCACATCTATGAGTCTAGTCAGTAAAGCCTCCAACACCCCCACTAAAAAAGGTGTTACATCATCTGTTGGACATACGAGTAGTACACCCAGAAGTAATGCTAACGAAGGCCTTGGATCAAGTTTTTTCAGCACTAGCAATCCACGGCATATTCAATCTACAAACAAAAAAAAACAAAATGTATTAATAAAAAAAAGGAACTCGAAAAGGAAAAATAGTATACAAAAGAATACCGAATCGGCTAGAGGGGAACCTATGAACATTGCTGAGCTATTATTGATAGTATTCGGAAGTGTGATCATCATTGGATGTGCAGCTGTCATCTGTAGTAAGTATCACTTTTTTGCCTTTTTCATTTGTGATTCATGTAGCAGGCATAATAGAAGATTGGTAGGAAAGTATAAAAAGGGTCATAATATTGAAAAGTTTTAAAAGCAGGCCAGTGTGTTGATATACTGAGCAGAAACATAGAGCTCACTTCTTACTAGTTGATGTAAAGAAGTTGAGGAAGTGGCTCCTCTAGTTTTTTGCATTATGATTTTGATTTGGGCTTGTAATTAATCATTAATATAAAGGAGCAGTATAATAAGCAATAGATTATCTGGACTATTAGCATAATAGTTTTATATTGTTGTAGGAGTATGGGTAAAGCTAGGGAGGACCAAAGAGAACGGTAAGAACTGTGATACTAGCAGCAGTGAGGTTCCTAGGTTATTTACAGTTATGTATGATTATGTACGAGCTGTTAAACTATTTGGTACCGGTTAATAACAGCTTTGCGATGGAATAAATTGGAAACGGGATTTTCCATTTTTGTTGAGTCATTCAGATTCCTACTTTTGATCACTCACAATGCCGAGCTTGTGTAAACAATCGAGTTCTCAAGTAATATTCTATCAACAATAAACTATTGCGACGCCGCCGGCATCTACCGGCGGTCCTCGGCGGCACCCGGCGCATACGTTCCCATTTCATCGCTAATAGCCTGTGGTGCTGTCGCCGGTATATTCATGATTACAGCTTGCTGATGAATTTACCGTACATCACAAATGTCAATACAAAGCGATGGATGCTATCATGTGGATAGCTGTTGCCAGTATGAACAGCATTATACCCAACAGTCATATGTAGTATGTAGTCATGCCTAATCACAAAAATGATAGCTTTTTATAATTCTATTAATGAAGTAAAAAACATCCCCAAATCTTACAAAGGAGGTGCTTTAAATCTAGTAAGCATGCTTACTAAAATCCAATAAAATCGCTGGAGGCCGTTAGCATTTCTATGACTCGTAATAGCTTTATGAATGTAGGCTTATGACCTTGACCGTAACTAAACAATCGTCGCTAATCAAGGTTTCAAAAACTTCGTCAAATCACCAATTGTCTTCACCATTTGGTAGCGGAAACTAACAAAAAAGCCTTAGTGGACATTAAACTAACTACAGAAATAAAACATGTTTGTGGATGAATATTTGAAGCGAAGCTTCCAAATTCCAAAGCAGACTTTCTATAAACACCTAAACACTTTTTGTTGATAAAAATTGAGGCTTTGGTTTTGTTACAGAGTCTGCAGGAAGGGAGCATCAAAATTTGAACAATGCCTCCTACAATCAATCTTCAGAACAAGGTATTATATTCTCACTAAACTATTTTCACAAGCAAATAGAGTTGAGAACAATTGATTTACATATTAATATAACAAACAGCAGACACATGCTGTCTCAAGTCTGTGCTAACCCATAGTTGGGAGTCTTCAACCTTAAATTATATGGCATTAAATTACTGTTCTAATGTATCTTACTCTATGTAATCAATCTCAACTTTCTAGCATTTTTCTTAAAATCGCACTGTTGATGAGAATGTGAATTACTTAATAATTTTGTGTTAAATACACTTTTTAAAGATTAATTTACAGAAATTTTTTGGAGATTTAATCAGAAAATATCGGTATTGTTTTATATTTTCCGATTGTAGTTGATGTTTAAGGTCATCTGATTGCCAGGATTTTTTTACATTAAAATCAATAAAACTCGATCACAGTTAAAACGCACAGAAGAAAAATTGTTGCAAAATGGTGACTAGTGGCTACTGTTGCTATAGTTGATATCGGCTATTGCATTCAAGTTGCAGTATTTCACGTCTTTATTCTGTCTCTTTGCAACTATTAAGGTCATAATTGCACTTTCGCTGGATCTGAGCTTTGGACAGTGATAAAGTCTAGTCAATTTTAATCTTGAAACATCCTCGCAGTCAGATCACCTCAAATATCTAAAACAATCACAAATGATAAAAAAATATCGATACTTTCTGATAAAATCTACTAAAGTTTTGTGTCAGTTAGTCTTTAAGCATCAGCATTTACTTTTACATTCAAAATCAATAAATATGTTGGCACATGTACACTTGTCGTATGAGGTAGGGTTATAGGATCATTGACACGTGTACACTTGTTGTATGAGGTAGGGTTATAGGATCATTGACATGTGTACACTTGTTGTATGAGGTAGGGTCATAGGATCATTGACACGTGTACACTTGTTGTATGAGGTAGGGTCATATGATCATTGGCGCATGTACACTTGTTGTATGAGGTAGGGTCATAGGATCATTGGCGCATGTACACTTGTTGTATGAGGTAGGGTCATATGATCATTGGCGCATGTACACTTGTTGTATGAGGTAGGGTTATAGGATCATTGACACGTGTACACTTGTTGTATGAGGTAGGGTTATAGGATCATTGACATGTGTACACTTGTTGTGTGAGGTAGGGTCATAGGATCATTGACACGTGTACACTTGTTGTATGAGGTAGGGTCATATGATCATTGGCGCATGTACACTTGTTGTATGAGGTAGGGTCATAGGATCATTGGCGCATGTACACTTGTTGTATGAGGTAGGGTCATATGATCATTGGCGCATGTACACTTGTTGTATGAGGTAGGGTTATAGGATCATTGACACGTGTACACTTGTTGTATGAGGTAGGGTTATAGGATCATTGACATGTGTACACTTGTTGTGTGAGGTAGGGTCATAGGATCATTGACACGTGTACACTTGTTGTATGAGGTAGGGTCATATGATCATTGGCGCATGTACACTTGTTGTATGAGGTAGGGTCATAGGATCATTGGCGCATGTACACTTGTTGTATGAGGTAGGGTCATAGGATCATTGGCACATGCATACTTGTTGTATGAGGTAGGATCATAGGATCATTGGCACATGTACACTTGTTGTATGAGGTAGGGTTATAGGATCATTGACACGTGTACACTTGTTGTATGAGGTAGGGTTATAGGATCATTGACATGTGTACACTTGTTGTATGAGGTAGGGTCATAGGATCATTGACACGTGTACACTTGTTGTATGAGGTAGGGTCATATGATCATTGGCGCATGTACACTTGTTGTATGAGGTAGGGTCATAGGATCATTGGCGCATGTACACTTGTTGTATGAGGTAGGGTCATAGGATCATTGGCACATGCATACTTGTTGTATGAGGTAGGATCATAGGATCATTGGCACATGTACACTTGTTGTATGAGGTAGGGTTATAGGATCATTGACACGTGTACACTTGTTGTATGAGGTAGGGTCATATGATCATTGGCGCATGTACACTTGTTGTATGAGGTAGGGTCATAGGATCATTGGCGCATGTACACTTGTTGTATGAGGTAGGGTCATATGATCATTGGCGCATGTACACTTGTTGTATGAGGTAGGGTTATAGGATCATTGACACGTGTACACTTGTTGTATGAGGTAGGGTTATAGGATCATTGACATGTGTACACTTGTTGTGTGAGGTAGGGTCATAGGATCATTGACACGTGTACACTTGTTGTATGAGGTAGGGTCATATGATCATTGGCGCATGTACACTTGTTGTATGAGGTAGGGTCATAGGATCATTGGCGCATGTACACTTGTTGTATGAGGTAGGGTCATAGGATCATTGGCACATGCATACTTGTTGTATGAGGTAGGATCATAGGATCATTGGCACATGTACACTTGTTGTATGAGGTAGGATCATAGGATCATTGGCACATGTACACTTGTTGTATGGGGTAGGGTCATAGGATCATTGGCGCATGTACACTTGTTGTATGAGGTAGGGTCATAGGATCATTGGCACATGTACACTTGTTGTATGAGGTAGGGTCATAGGATCATTGGCACATGTACATTTGTTGTATGAGGTTGGGTCATAGGATCATTGGTACATGTACACTTGTTGTATGAGGTAGGGTCATAGGATCTAGCTTTAAAAGTATTACCACCTGCAGATATAAGTTAACATGGCTCTATTATTGCTCATACTTGTAGTAAATCTCGTAACACCCACGGATCAGAACTCAGATACAACAAATGCAGCCTTAATATATGTGAACTCCCAGGAAGGAGTAGCCTGATGCGTCTGATTTGTTGTAAGTTTATGCAGTTTTATTATGCTGAAGTGCTTGAACAACATGTTGATACTGGCAGTGAAACTGTGATACGTTCTGCACACTTTCAATGATTTTGCGGTGAAGTTATGCCCTCTGTAATGGCACTCTTCTCAGGGGATTCATAGCACCATTAAAATCTTTATAAAAAGCCAGTAATGGCAACCCATAAAAGGGCTGCAAGGCCTGCATATCTTTTATACACTATTCTATACAATGCTGTCATTCTATTCTACTTACTTGGCAGCATTAAAATCTTGGCAATTTTGGCAGCATACTTGTGGCTATATGTTCAAAAAAATATGGTAGGATGTTGCATTAAATGCCTGTAGATATGCTGCAGGCCATCAGAATACTATAATATTCTAATATTTTAATTTAGAATATCATAATATCTTCTCGAACATATAGCCAGAGTTATGCAAAATTTATTATAAAGTATTATAATAGTATACAAGTATATTAGTATAGTATGCAATTGAATTTTGGAATATACCTTTGCAGGATAAGTTCTAGGAGTTATATCAGAGTTACGTCAGAGTATGGTGAAGTGCAACAAATCGCTTTTACCAAATTTCACCTTTGCACGCAGTGATCAATTTGTAAATCTTAATGAATTTACAAAGTAATCAATGCAATACATTTCGAAAGATTTTATGTATTGTACCACACCTAAATAATACATTCATTTGTTGTATTTTTTACACAAGTATACGAAACACTCACGCAAACGTGCACCCTTTCGTGATTACAGTAATGCAACACAAATGGCTTGTGCTGGTTTCTCTGTTAATCAAAGCACAGTAGTCACATATCTTCTTTAACACCAAATCTTTACACTTTTCAACTCCAACAAATTGTGCAAGTGGTGTATTCATTTTATACCATAAACATTTTCAAATGTTTTTCGTGTTTTTTACAGAGAGAAACAAAATGGGCAACCGTACAAAGAATTGCTGGGACTATTCATCCTACTACTAGATCACTCTCCGGACAGTCTCTTCACAAAATAGTCGTTCTTTGATAAAGTATTTTATTTATCGGTTTTTTAATAACCAAGTCCAATAAAAAAATAATTTCTTCAACTTAACCTCTCACACAATTCGATGATAAACATCTCTTTACGCCCATCAACGAATGTACGGTTCATGGATGCCTTAAAGCATTGCACGCTAGAACTCCTTGGTTTAGCACTTATTGCTGTAACAGTCATAAACGTAAACAGTCATAGTCGTAAACTTAAATAACAAGAAAAATGAAAGAGGCCATGAGGAGCAACTCCGCAGAGCTTGCCAGACTGGAGCAAGGCATTATTTCTAATGGACTGATACAAAGACGAGGCAACTGAACTGTTATATACGACCAGAAGACTTCTAGGACATAGATTAACACGTTCAAGACTGACATCGAATTATTTCGATAGGAGTTATCCTCTCCAGGTGGCTGACATCGAAATAATTCGTCCCGAGTCGTGTTAGTTCATGGGACTAGTTCTTAATTTTTGATTGGCTAATATTGCCAATATTCTGATAGCCCTAAGTTTCAGCTTTGTATACCAAAAAATATCTTGCAAATATGTTCAATAGAACTAGAAATATTTGCAAAAACCTCAAACTATGTCAGAATAGTAACTTGGTTAAGTTTTTTTAAAGTTTGAGAATATGGCTAGGAAGTTGTCCACGCATCAAGACACTCAATTAATAAAGAAATAGCTTCAAATATTGATGAGTTGGTAAATGACAGTAATGGTGAAGTAGGTGTGGATGACTCTGATGATGAGGAAGGTGAGTAAAATTGGAAATACTCACAAAATTAGGCGCAGTACATGGAAACCACAGCATGATTGAGTAAAATATGTCAGTGCAGTTTCACTTTATTTAGTTTGTCAAGAAATTGCTTGATGAATGGATGATTTAGACTCATCGATAGATCCCTGATGGTTGTAACTCATCTTGTTAGTCCAATCTTTGGTCACACTCATATCTTATATGATTAGTTGCTTCGGCCAAACTATTATTGGATATGTGAGTGACTACTGGCTAATAGTAGTAGTTTACTAGACTAGTTCTAAAACTGCTTCTAAGTAGTATTCTGCTGCAATGTAGGATATTTTACATTTTACATGCAAATATTTTGCACCCTTCCTCTCTGTTAGGGAGAAGAGGAATAGGGTGTGAAGAGATAGAAGGGGGGGGTGAAGAGATAGGAGGGAGGGGTGTGGAGGACTGAAGGGGTGGGGTGTGGGAAATATTCCTCCTCTTCCAATCCATCCCTGCCCCAACCGATCAATTTCCGAAGCAGGCTGTAGGCTACTCATACATTAATAAAGAATAGCTACGAAACAATTATAATTGTATTAGATTACAATGATGAAGCCGAGAAGAGAGTTGGTGGTAGATCCAATTCAGATAGTGAAATGGCTATGGATATGGATGATGATGGTGACCACATATGAGAAATTAGCGAAAGCGATTCTAAAACGGGTCATTATGTGTTGACTGATTTGCCTTATCATAGGCCCAACGGAACATAACAATAATAATATGCCATATCAGACATAAATAAAAGTAAATAACAAGCAATCAAAGTATTTACTGCAATAAGCATACTTTGTGCTCTGTTTACGAAAATTATCATTTTTGGTGTGAAAAGGCATTTTTTCCCCTGAAGTTGCATAGATTAGATTCAGCAAAATAAACTCATGTTTAGTATAATATGAAAGCTTGTGTTTTCAGTTTCACGATAATGTGCTCATACACAGCTTTACTAGCATTACAGTAGACACATTATATAAATGAAAAACCTCAAAATCGGCCAGTCACTGGGTGGAGGATTGTACCTAAGTGACCACACTTGAAAGTATTAACTTAGAATATATAGCAGATGCCTTTTACAGAGATTTCTAAAAACTTTAATGCGTTTGGCAGTCATTAACAAATTTATTTCTTCCGTTAGCATGTTAGTAAAGTCTCTTTATGCTCATGACTGTCTGTCGAAAAATTCTAGGTAAATTTTTTCAATTATTTACCAGCTGTTGAAGTTATTTCAAGCCATATTTTTTGGCTTGTGTTTATAAACTCAGAATATCATATCTTTATAATAGTGTTTTGAATTTATTAATTTATGCTCTCAGCCTGTCTTACTATTTTTTGTGAATACTGCTTCCGACCTATTATATGCAATTTTTTATGAGCTTCCTGTTGGTATCTAATTAGTTGTACCATAATTGATAATTGTCAGTCAATAATTTTTTATTGGTGCGAATGTGAAAAACTTACAAAGTCGATCTTCAGCAAAGTGATGTAATTGATCAGTTTGACCAATAACTGTTGAGCTCTAGCCTGCCTACTTATGCAATATAAATTTGTGCTGTTGCAATTTGTTAGGCCAGGCAGCTCGTGTATGGCTCTTGAAACATACAATATTATTGTTATTATAATAATGAAAATTGTATATTATAATACTATAGCAAAATTATTTATTTTTTAGAGAAATGTTACTTCTGTTCATTATTAAATGACTAGCACCAAACTCGGACAGGACTGCAACAATACTTACCACGGTAGATAACTAAAGAGCTATTGTTTTTACAGTTGAGCTCCTTGGTTTCAACAAGTTGTATTTTAAGAAGTGTTTGTTTCAGTGCACTCTGTTAGTTTCAGCAGAGCACAAGTGAGTTTTTCCCAGAAGCGTGTCATATATACGCCAAAAGTGAGATTTGTTTTCACCTCACTCCAACAGGTTTTGTCAGTGTGTTGATGTGCTTAGCGAGTACTTCAGTCTAAATAAGAGTGAAAAGGACTGCAGGAAGTGGCAGTAAGGCTCTCGGCAAAGCTCCTCAGCCAAATAACAGATGATATAATACTGGAAAGTAACCAACACTCTCTGAGTACAAAAACTTGATATATCCGAAGATTTACCGTAAAATGGTGTCAAAGAAGTTTATGTACTTCCACTACTCTCATAAACAGCCAACAGCCTTGCAAGCACCCATAGGTATAACGAATCAATACAAAAAACCTTAGAACACACTTTAAACCCTCTTTCTAAACATGAAATGTAAGCATGATGACTCAATGAGATAACACGGGATGCAAGAAGCTAGTGAACATGAGATAAGCATCAAAGGTTCCGGAAGGCAAGCGTGATTTCAAATACCATATTTTGTAATCAGGTACTTGGAGATTTCCAATTAGGTCATAGTAATGGTTAAAATTTTCCCAAAGTTTCCAAGTATGATTGCATCATTCATTCTATAATCCTGTTATATACTAGCATTAGTAACTTCCGGTAGAATTTTATTATGCTTGAAACTGCATCCGATTATTAGATATTTAATGTTCCTTATTTTAGTAGTTGTAAATCTTTGGGGCACAGTCTAAGGGAGGGCTCTATATTACTAGGAAAAAGCAACTTCATTAATAGTAATGTCGAATGCTGTCTCTCACGGTCTGGATGTGGTCTAAAGTGCGACCTATAAAACACTAGCTGATGTTCAAGTGTGTGAAATATGTTACATATTGTAATGTTAAAATAGTAAAATATGGCATTTCTACTAACATACTCTTTGATAAAATAACTGGAAGATACACAAGCAAACATTAGAGCATTGTACATTCTATTAATGTGGCACGCATCATTATTGCATATACTATAGGATTTGTACATATTGCATGTATTGCCCATGTAGTGCACAATGTTTGCATACACTGTAAATAATACACCTAATGTATCTAAAAGTACCTGATGTGCATGTTGCTTTGTATCATAGAAATAGTGTACAATTTACATCCATTGACATGCTGTACCCAATATTTGTGTATAACGTAAATAGTGCACATTCTTATATATTATCAGAATGTATGTGTTTGTATTACTATATTTCGGCTTTCGGCAAAGCTCCTCAGCCGAATAACAGATGATATAATGCTGAAAAGTAACTAACGCTCTCCGAGTACAAAAACTTGATAAACCCTAAGTTTTACCGTACAAATGACATTGAAGAGGCTCATTACTTCCTCTACTTTTGGTTAAAACTTGCCATAGAGCAGAGATTTACCAAATAAATTCTAAAATCTTTCAAACTCAGAATTTGATCATTTTTAATAAAGTAATTCCAACCAAATCCATTTTTAGAGATAATATTAAAAGTGTGTCAGAACTCAGATCCTTATCTATCTGGCTTAAAGCTTAGATATATATACAGTGAAACTCGGATAACTCAACCTTCAAGGGACCGAGCAAAAGTGTTCGAATTATCAGAGTGTTCAAGTTATCAGAACACTGTCACAAGTCCATGTATTCACTTATTTATTAGTAGATACATGAACATATACAAACTATAATATAAATCAAAAGCACAAATGGCTTGTTTCAAATTAAATGCTTCTAATGTAAAGTTTAAAACGTTTTTATCAAAAAGTATAGAGATTTTTCTATCACTTGAGATTGGTTTGTTGTTTGAGGTGATGTTATTGCCAGGACGTTTTTTAGATTGACATTGGCAAAACTTGATCGTTGTTGAAATGCTCAAAGAAAAGACATCTTTTTTCTTTTGAGCGTTTTACCCACGATCAATTTTGCCGATCTTTCTTGAAGTTTATGGAAAGATTACCTTACTTTACCTGGGATTCGTTAAGAGCAACACTCCGAGGCAGTTCAATTAAAAGTTTTACGAGGTTTAACAGTACATTGTATATCACTCACGCTTTTTGAATGGATACTTATTGAATGTACACACGTATTCTGTGTTTAGGTTAAACGATGAATAGTTTTTTAGCTAAGAAAACGTATACGTTTAATAAAAACAAATTTTAAGACGTTTTAAACATTCAACATTCCGACGTTGATTCAACACGGAATCAACTTCGGAAAACTATTCGTCAGAGGCTAGCCGGGTCACGCACTCAAGGATTTTCGCCACGCACATACAAAACAACTTGCGATTTTTGTTTTGTATGTGCGTGGCGAAAATCCTTGCGCCCGTGGCCGGGTCAGTCCGCGCTATTCATCGTATAGCAGTATAAATCAAATTTCACTAAACCTTTAGAACAGTCGTTGACAAAAATATTTTGCCGATGGAGGTAATAACGACGCTTATGAATTACGAAAAGTTGAGGTTTACCTCTATGGCTTGGAATAAAGTGATTTTCTAAAGCGATAGCAACCGTTTCGGTAGCCGTTGGGCAAAAAACAGTTCGTTATAACAGTGTTGAATTCGAGTTACATAGAGCCATTTATCATTACGTGGGAACGGACCAAGCAAATCCAGTCGAGTTAACCATGTGTTCGCTATATCCGAGGGCGAGTTATCCATGTTTCACTGTATATATATATATATATACTAGCGAAATGTCCGGCATTGCAGGGTATTAAAAATTAGCTTATAAACAATGAGAGGTTATGTAGTTGCCTGCCACTTGCTATTAGCCTGGCACATTGCCAATGGCTAATTTGAGTCAGCTTAATAATAAGAGCTAACTACTTAACTAACTGCTCTCCATGACGTTATGGCACAACATCATGGAGAGCAGTAACGAATTTGCACCCTTATAACGACATATATCGCCTAATGAATCCATCAAGCTCCTCGCGTGGCTTAATTGGTAATGGATTGGACTGGCGAATTGGAAGGGTAGATACATATATATGATATATATGTATAGGTACATATATATTTTATAGGTTATATATGTAATCTATATATATATACAAACATATATTCGTATATAAAAATATATATATTTTATATATATATGAAAAAATATATACTTTATATACATATTTTTTATATATAAAATATATTTCCAAACAATTGCTTACGGTACATATGTATATATGTTATATATATAAAAATATATATTTTATATATATATTTTATATATATAAAATATATTTTCAAACATTTGCTTACAGTATATATGTATATTTTATATATATATGAAAATATGTACATGAAAATATATGTATTTTATATATATATTATACAGTGTATACATAAAATATGTTTTCAAACAATTGCTTACGGTATATATATTTTATATATATATGAAAATATATATATTTTATATATATATGAAAATATATAGGCCCTATAAAACATATTTTTGAACAATCGCTTACGGTATGGATGTTTACCATCAAGTGAAAGATTTTTACCCTTTATGCACATATAGCAGTACAAATTAGTACAAAAGGTGAGATGTAGAACTCAATGAAAAAAGCTAAAAAGTATCTTTACCTAGGATTTGTCGTGCAATAGCAATACACATAGCAACTCTTGAAGCCATATCCAATACGATAGAACACAATTCTCCCATAATACTGCAATCTCTTAAATAAAATCTTTTGAGGCAGTATTTGAAGCTATTTTATGGTAAATAGACCGCAAAGACAAAAATATTATTTGTTTTCACAGAGGAAAGTATACTTTCCTCATATCAGACTTACATAGGTATACCTATGTAAGTCTGATATGAGAAGATTGTTGTTGATTCATTGTGGTTGCAAATTAAAATGTGACGTGAGAAATCGCATGCCCAAAGCAAAGCTCATGCAAGCTTGCGCAGTGGCTAGTGCGCTGAACCAGTCGTTTGGAATGCCAGTAAAGTCATTGAGAGGATAGGCTTGCGATTATAATTACAATGTGTTTGGTTATGTTTACACACATCTGTGGCAGTATTGAAACCGAAGCTGGAGCAGTTTATTGAAGTAGAGTAAAAGACAGGTGGCTCTGATCAACAGCAGACCATGCAAATCATCTTATCGAATAACCAACATTCACAAGACATGATATACCAATGCAGGGAAAAAAAGTTGTTTTTTCACTCTAGAATGAACCTTAAATGTTTGAGAGAGTTTGGGATGTAAGTAAACTTCAGTTAAACTTTTTGGAGCTGATTTATATTCGAAACCAAATTTGCAATTAGAGAGAGATTGAGCCATAAACACCATGATGGTTTAACGGCCGTAACTCGAACCATTGCTATACTTATATTGCTATAGCTAGAACTATACTGTTTCAACTATAGCAATTCCTGAACCTGTTCAACAACACAGCCATAACAAAACAAACTGTACTAAACGATTTTAGTGTATTTAAACTTGTTTGGTTAAGGTGGGCGACCGAATCGTTGCGTTTTTATTTTAAGACAGACCAGCATACCAGTTTAGGGTTTCTTTTATGTCAAGCAACACAATGAACTAAATATTTTAAATGAAGACTATATTTCTTACATATATGGTAAGACTACGGCTGATCTGAAGCGATTTTCCGGCATTGTCAGCCCAGTGACAAAACGTGCCATTACTAACGTCTCTTTGTAAGCCATAAACGGTTGCAGGTCAACTTTCTACCATTAGCTACTTCGGGGCAATAAAATTGCTTTTATTATTGTGTGAGGAATCAAATTATTAGTAAATCAAAATGAGAACTAAGCTCACTATCAATGACAACTTCTTTTTAATTTTAAAACAGATGTGAAAACAAAGGCATCATGTTATGACATGGGATAACATTACCCACTATTATGAAACAAAAAGTCATGATATGATGGCGTAACACACATAAAAGTACATGTAATTTACTCATGATATGAGAGCCCCAAAGGAGGTTGGGCATAGCATTACAGGGTTTGCCTTACAACTTGTTTGCTAAAGACTCACAAATAAATACACATAGCTGAAAATATAGAACAAAAGAAGCTAGCATTACGTACTCATTCTATCTAAACCACAAAGACTACTATGTACTGTTGTTGTCTCATCTCTATATTCAATGTACTTATAACTTGCAGCTCTATTAACATGAGAGTAGATCCCTTATTATGCCAGTACACTGTAATTTGAGTTAAACCATTATAGTAATCATTTAAAGGGTCATTAGTTGGTACCTTAGATATTTTGAAATGAATGTTGACTGTATTAACTACTTGCACACCTTCATTCATTTCAGCAATGTTTACCGCTGAATTCAGTGGTAGATGGTGGAGGAGTTTGTTTCAGAATTGCTATCATATCTGACATTTGTAATTACAAGCTTATTCCTCCAAATTATCACATATTCTTGTTTGGATTGCCTTTATCATAAGCTAGCATTTTGTCTAAAAATGCAGAAATGAATTCTTACACAATTACCACATTAGCGCGGATAGTTTTGATAGTGATAGATTGAATGGAAAACCATGTTTGTCACTATTTTTCTTAGCAATGTGAAATTTTAGTTCTTAGCAGCCTTCACCCTCGTCTGTGAATATTTCCATCTTTTTTCATCATTTATAAAGTATATTTATAGTCAATCAGCTCTATAGCCGTCTCAATATTTTTGGATATCTACTCTCCTGGAGAGGTGCACGATCATGATTGAAAATTGAATACTGAGTCTACTAGGACTAAACTGGCTAATGATTAATTAACATTTTGGTTTTCATGTTTTTCTTACAAACTATTTCAGTTGATGCTTAAATTTTAGTAACCAGTAAGTGAGGAGCTGGCTTCTGAAGTTGGTCTTATTAGATTTATTGTGTGCAGGTTTTAGTGGATGTATGACCATGGGGATCCTTCATTACTTCAAGACAATAATTTTGGACATTCTTTCAGTTGTTCTAAATGACATCAAATGTGCTAACATCCAAAAATATATGAAATTAAATTTTGAAATAAATAGGAGCGACAAGAAAGTTGTGTCTTCCGTGCTCTGTTTAAAGTAAAGGGGCAGAAATCTAAATATATTTCGGTAGCCGGCTGCTTGAAAAGCTGTAATTGTCAATAGCCACATGCCAGTAAATCGAGCAGACAAAGCCAAGGTCACGCAATGAGTCAGTTAGCACTGCTGAAAGGGTCGCTTGCCGATCAGTTAATCTAAAAACATCTCAAGTGCCATTGTCACTAGGGTATTTTAGCATGCGGTGTGAATGTCATAGAGATATTACTCATGACAGACCTATAAACCTTCTTTGTTTTTATCTACTATATAAACGACAATCGTTGTCTATCTATCTGTGTATCTGTCTGTCCGCTTTATAGAGTACCGTACTTTTCGGACTATTAGCCGCTACTTTTATATAAGGGCGTGACTATTCTGTGGTTTTTTCACCGCTAGGGCGCATTAACGGGAATCTCCGGTTAGTACACGCCTCTATTATAATACGTAACCTGCTATTCATCGTAGGGATGGACGATAAATACTGATATGCTAATAGTATGAGTTGTCTTCTCGATATATTGAGTCACCGATAACTCCCAAATATGAGCAGTATAAATAAATTATATGGCGGTCTTTTTTTTCGATTCGATCGTACGAAGCAAACTTAATTAATATGTGTAGTAACGGTAAATAATTTATAGAGCGGTCTTTCTTTTTCCATTCGGTCGAACGAAGCCAATCGAATTAATATGAGTACTAATTATCATAATTTCGTAATATCGTAATTTCGTATTATGGACTATTAGCGGCTACTTTTCTCTGACGATTTGAGCCAAACGGCTTATATAAAGGTGTGGCGATTCTGTTGTTTTTCTTTCACCGCTCGGGCGCATTAAACGAAATCCCCGGTTAGCACGCTTTTTAAACGGCAAATTTTCTGCCGTGTTAAAAAGCACCTTTCCTGAGTTCTGCGGCCTATACAAAGGTGTCTATACAGCTATACAAATGTACTATTTGTTAAATAAAATAAATTAATGAGTAGTTATTTACATGCAATTAATATTTACTGCCAACGTGTACCGAGAAGGTCACGTAAACGTTTGTTTCTTGCAGCCACTGGAAAAACGCATTTCTCACCTACTAAATTTCCACATCAAAAAGGTAAGTGTTTCTTATACGATGTTGTATTGTCTATGAATTGCCACATCTCCACTACTTAATAACGTTGGATTTGCCGCTGTTCGTGATAGTGGGTCATGTTCATTTCCTTCAGCAGCCGAGTTACTAATTTTTTCCAGCTACGAGTAGGCCTACTGTAACTTACTATTACAGAACTTTCACGAGTACTCCGAGGGTTGCGATACGTTATTGTGAAAAGAAAGAGAGCAGCTGCTATCGACTTACTGTCACCCTGCATCAGCCATGACCAGCTATACATCGCCTGCTCAAAAGTAGGCACACACCGAAAACTGTTTCTTCATACGCCTGACAGAAAAATCAAAAATGTTGTCTATCCGCAAGTGTTGCGTTGAACTAAGGGAGAGAGAGAGAAAGGGAGAGAGAGGGAGAGCGTGGAGGAGAGGGAGGAGAGAGAGAGGGAGAGAGAGAAGGGGAGAGAGAGGGAGAGCGAGGAGGAGAGGGGGGAGAGAGAGAGGAAGAGAGAGAGGAGAGAGAGGGAGAGAGAGGGGAAAGACGGAAAGAGGGAGAGAGAGAGGGAGAGAGAGGGGAGAGAGGGAGAGAAAGAGGGGGAGAGGGAGAGGGGGAAGAGGGAGGGAGGGAGAGAGGGAGGGAGAGAAAGGGAGAGAGAGGGAGAGCGAGGAGGAGAGGGGGGAGAGAGAGGGAGGGAGAAAAAGAGGGGGAGGGAGAGGGGAGAGACGGAGAGAGGGGGAAAAAGGGAGAGATGGAGAGAGGGAGATGTAACTGCTTATTTGGAGTGGTTTTACAGTATGAAAGCCAACTCTCAATAAACCTTATGCTGCACGTGAATCTGTTACAGTAGGCGGGTAATGTAGCTAGTCTACTATATAAACGGCAATCATTGTCTGTCTATCTATCTGTGTATCTGTCTGTCCGCTTTATAGACTACCGTACTTTTCGTACTATTAGCCGCTACTAGGTATCTAGGGCGCGTTAACGGGAGTCTTCGGTTACTACACGCCTCTATACATAACCTATTCATAGTTTTACACGGAGCACGTCATACCCGGTTAGCGCGCCTCTTTACGGCGCCCCAACGACATTGGTGCGTTCGGAACAGTAAAATTGCGGCCGTGTGAAAAAGCACCGTTCTGAGTTCGGCGGCATATACAGCTATACAAATGTACTAATCATTAAATAAAATAAATTAATGAATAGTAATTTACATGCGATTAATATTTACTGCCAACGTGTACCGAGAAGGTCACACGAACGTTGATTTCTTGCGGTCACGGGAAAACGCAGTTCTCACCTACTACATTTCTACATAAAAAGGTAGGTATTTCTTAATCAATGTTGTAATGTCTATGAATTGCCACACTTCCACTACATAAACCTTTCACTTGCATTCGTGTACAAATTTAGCTATCGGCCTACTGCCAGCCATTTTGCCGATATTGCTTAATATGTGTACGATATTTTTTCAATTTCAAACTCCATCTATACTGTTTGTTTTGGTTATATATTTCATTTTGCCAACATGTATTTTGCCAACTGCTATACAAAAAATCGTTGTATCTATATTTTGTGCATTTTTATTATCTGTCATGTGTCATCAACATAAGTAGTTATTTGTTTTTTTTAACTCGGATGCATTTAATGAACTCGCACAAAAAATCTTCGTTTTTAAGTTAGAAATTCTCGAACGAAGATTTAAAATTAAATTTTAGGCTAATTTTATAGAAAAATCTTTGGACAACACTGTCACTACTATAAAAGTCTTAAAGACCGTTGGTTATGTTATCAACGAATAATAAAATTCAGTTACTAGCAATTGCTGGGAAAGTCACAAAAATGTGTCTATGGCGGTCGACCATAGAAAACGCATGAGGGAGTCTACTTCAGTGAAAGGGTTGAAAACGTTGGATTTGCCACTGTTTGTGATAATAAACATGTTCATTTCCTTCCGCAGCTGAGTTACTTTTACTTCTTTTTCCAGCTACGAGAACTACAGAAACCACAGAACTTGCACGGGCACTCCGAGCCTGGCGATAGGCAGCGGTGAGAAGAAAGCGAGCAGTGTATATTACAAAAAGCACACCATCTCATTCAATGTTAGAAACGCTTGAAGCAGTACAATGCCTTCCAAAAAGCCTACTGCCCAAACGCAAAAACAGATTGATTCCCGTAGAGAGAGATCGAATTTGCGAAGCAGCAGCAAGACGAGCAGAAACTGCAGAGCAAACGCAGCTACGCCCACAACGGAACTGCTGCTGCAGCTGCTAGAAGAGCAGAAACCGTCGAACAAACACGGGTACATCGAGAACAGGCCAGAATAGATGCTGCAGCCGCTAGAAGTGCAGAGACTACTAAACCGACCCCAGCAGTAATTCAAACGGCTCAGAGCAGCCGCTACATCGGCCAGACGTGCAGAAACCTCCGAGCAGATGCAGCGGCGACAAGAACATGATGCACTAGCTACAACAGCTGCTCACCGAGCTGAATTTTCGGAGCGGATGAAACGGCGACAACAGCGAGATGCACTAACTACAGCAGCTGCTACCAGGCGCCGTGTATAGACAGAAAACTTCGCGCTTGACTACAGTCATGCAACACAGTATAGGGTTGAATTTTTTTTATGGGACGAATGTCCAAAAATGCTCCAGATGTAATGCCTTACGTTGAAAAGGCGAGAGGCCATATATGTAGTTGATATAGTAGATTTTATTAATAATAAATTTTATCAACAACCGCATTACTGCTGCACAGTTTGTATATACCATGTCAAAACACGGGCTATAGACGAAGAACTGGTGAGTCATGATTAGTGTTTCAAGCATGCAGAAGTCTCAATTCAATAAAAGCTGGCGATAGCTAAGCAGTGCAACAGCAAAATATTTTCTAGAATTTCTTAAAATATGTAAAACTTTTCCATACTGCCAGTTTGAAGAGCGTCAGTTTGCCTAGCAATGTCAATTTCATTATCAGTTCTGTGTACAAAATTAGGACAATGCCGATTTGAGTAGTTCGAGACTGATGCATTGTAGACTAGCTGTAAAACACATTGCATATCTTCAATGGGCTTTCCAACATTATTGACATGTACAACTGCATATGTGTATGCAGTCAGATCAGCACAAAAATTTCAGTAGATTGCATATTTGGAGTTGTTTTACAGTATGAAAGACAACTCTCAATAAAACTATTGCTTTACGTAAATCTGTTCCCGAACACGGGTAATGCAGCTATTCTTCAGTATATAATGCTGAAAACATTACCAATTTTGAATGTCTAAACTCTGATTATGATTACTAGAACACCGCGCTTGGTCATAAATAAACTACCTTACTAGATGAAGAGTAACATTGCACCATTTAGTTCACATGGAACATCCACTTGTGCTGTGTGCAAAATCAAACTAGAAAACTTTTCTCGAATGGTACGCTCATTAGATGGCCCAAGTTTTGGCTCACCCTTTACAGGGCTACATAAAACGGTGAAAGAATAAACAATGTAGGCCTACATAAGGTTTCCTTCAAAAGCTCCAAAAACAACAATGGTACAAACGAACGTTTCTTTAAAAAAGCTACATTTTCTAGCATTTATGGTTACATGAGTCTATAGAACATAATGAAGACGATGCAAACAGTAAGAGATTTTAATACAAACATGGACTTGCAAAATATAATATAAACCAGCCTGAAATAGCAGGTAAATCTGTTGACCACCTCATATGAAAATACGCTTGACCAATCCAGCTGTTTGTTTATTCGTCGATGACGGTGCATACTCGATATCACTTTAACTGACGGTGCATACTCAATGTCACTTTAACTGATGGTGCATACTCGATATCACTTTAACTGACGGTGCATACTCAATGTCACTTTAACTGACGGTGCATACTCAATGTCACTTTAAACTAATTTTTTGTTAGCATTAAACACCCAAGTCATCAAAATCTTTTTTATCGATGGAAAAATGTGCTCATTTTTACAAGAATTAGCGAATGGGAACCAAAGTAATCCAACAAACACCAATGTAAATGGTATCAATTACACAATCATAGTGTACATCAATGGTGTATAAAAAAAACTCACACAATCATAGTGTACATCCACATTGTATAAATAAAACTCACCCAATCATAGTGTACATCCATAGTGTAGAAATAAAACTCACACAATCATAGTGTACATCCATAGTGTATAAATAAAACTCACACAATCATAGTGTACATTCATAGTGTATAAATAAAACTCACACAATCATACTGCACATCCATAGTGTATAAATAAAACTTACCCAATCATAGTGTATATCCATAGTGTATAAATAAAACTCACACAATCATAGTGTACATCCATAGTGTATAAATAAAACTCACACAATCATAGTGTACATCCATAGTGTATAAATAAAACTCCCACAATCATAGTGTACATCCACAGTGTATAAATAAAACTCTAGGCACAATTTGCTTCAAACTCCTTTTTTCTCAATAAAATATGATTACCTTAGAACATTTCATTATTATTTCTTTAGTATATATAAACATGATCAGTTGAGGGAAACTAGCCTTTTGAATTAGTCATTAATCTTTACTTTTCATTAAAAAAAACACACTTTATCGGTCAATTTCACAATGGATATATTCATCAGAACTAAACAGCCGTTTCATTGGCAATTTGTTTTTTTAGATTTGAAAAACATTCTGGAATTTGCAGAAGTTTCTAGAGCAACTTATGATATCACTTTTGCTGTTTTTGTCTAGACAGCTATATAAAGTCTCATAACTGATTGGAAACTAAATTTACCAACCTGTTGGAAACTCAAATTACCAACTTTTTTGGGAAATTCAAATTACCAACTTTGACAGAAACTCAAATTGCCAACCAATTTTCCTGATGAGTCATAAACTCTCCAAATTCTTGTGATACCTCTATACTCTTGTTCAAACAGTAGAACTGGCAGGTATAACAACCTATCAGTCAGTATGTTGCATACCTGATTAAAATTAAGCAAAGTTCATTAGAAAGGACAAAATGCAAATAAGGGTAGATTAGTGTCTATGGTAGGCACTTGCGTATTGACTACACAATAGCAGCTGCAAATTTCCATCAACTACAGAACTTTTTGGCACTTAACAATATTTCCGATTAAATCATCAGCGATCCTTGATGTCTCATCATCTCTTAAACAAGCATTGTTTTTAATCATGTTCACTGAATTTCTAGTCCATCAATCTGCCCAGTTACTCTCCCATGTCTATACGCTGTTATTATTCCAAGTATAAGTGTTTTCTGTGTTCACAGGACGAGATCCTGAAGATGGTTTGTTGGAGAGTTTATTGAGGCAGCTGATGAGTTGCAAGGACATAACCTGCTACGTGGACACACTCAACCGTCTCTACAAGCTGTTGAAACAGAAAATAGATGCAGACCCTGAGTATTGGGCTAAGGTTGAGAAGGTATAAACTTTTGAAATAATGATATGAAACGACAGCAGATACGTTTGTGTCTACCCACTTCAAGGGTAGCATCTGCTGATTATGTTCATCAATTAAAAATGAAAATCTCTGAGAATTTTATTGTTTAACTAACTGAATGCCTGCATTACACGGCTAATAAAAACAACTTATAAACATTACATTACCTTATCTACTGCATTACCTTTACACTACATTACCTGCAACTGTTTATAAACTGTTATTACGCATGCAACGCTGGACATTCACCTAGTGAGACCAATCGATAATCGTTACGCATGACGCAATATCGTCAATAACCAACAAAAGGACAGGCACTGAAATTTATATGTACAGCATAGAATAAATGTAGTGTGATACGTGCGCTTGTACTCTGATTTTATCTTGTGAAGTATGGTATAGTATGGTAAGGTATAAAATATTATGTGTCGCATACCAATCAAGTAGTATCGTAATATTACAGAAGGTAACAAGTCCGAGCACTCAATTTTCTGAATATGCATTAGGTTAAAAACTTTTTGTACCCTGCTAAACAAATTTGCAAAATGTCACCATGCCTATTTGTGCCGTATCATAAGTCTGTTTATTAATATTATTACATACGTTCAGAAATATATATAAGTTTTTGTATTTTAGGCAAACGCGCAGATGAGAAGGAAAGGAATGCATAGACTAGAATCCGAATCTGGGCCGATTGATCCTGAGGTGGTTAACAATGTTTTTGCCATGGTGCTGTGATCTAACATCTCATCACATTGTCAAATCAGACATTTTTGATGTTTTAAAGAGAGAAAAGTGAACGATGGAGTTAATTTATAGATTTTAGTATCTTATAGATGTTAAAGAGGACATAACTGCCACTTTGTATTGTTGCCATTTTATTAGTGGGATTCTTTGCCGTCTTTCTAATCAAGTTAAAAGACAGAACTGAGACACTGTTTTATTAGTGGGATTCTTTGCCGTCCTTCTACTCAAGTTAAAAAACAGAACTGAGACACTATTTTCTTAGTGGAATTCTTTGCCGTCTTTTTACTCAAGTTAAAAGACAGAACTGAGACAGTATTTTATTAGTCGGATTCTTTGCCGTCTTTCTAATCAAGTTAAAAGACAGAACTGAGACACTGTTTTATTAGTGGGATTCTTTGCCATCTTTCTACTCAAGTTAAAAGACAGAACTGAGACACTATTTTATTAGTCGGATTCTTTGCCGTCTTTCTAATCAAGTTAAAAGACAGAACTGAGACACTGTTTTATTAGTGGGATTCTTTGCCGTCTTTCTACTCAAGTTAAAAGACAGAACTGGGACACCATTTTATTAGTGGGATTCTTTGCCGTCTCTTTAATCAAGTTAAAAGACAGAACTGAGACACTATTTTATTAGTGGGATTCTTCGCCGTCTTTCTAATCAAGTTAAAAGACAGAACTGCGACACCATTTTATGAGTGGGATTCCTTGCCGTCTTTCCAATCAAATTAAAAGACAGAACTGGGACACCATTTTATTAGTGGGATTCTTTGCCGTCTTTCTAATCAAGTTATAAAACAGAACTGAGACACCATTTCATTAGTGGGATTCTTTGCCATCTTTCTACTCAAGTTAAAAGACAGAACTGAGACACCATTTTATTAGTGGAATTCTTTGCCGTCTTTCTAATCAAGTTAAAAGACATAACTGAGACACTATTTTATTAGTGGAATTTTTTGCTGTCTTTTTAATCAAATTAAAAGACAGAACTGCGACATCATTTTATTAGTGGGATTCTTTGCCGTCTTTTTAATCAAGTTAAAAGA
Source organism: Watersipora subatra (assembly GCF_963576615.1). Taxonomy (NCBI): domain Eukaryota; kingdom Metazoa; phylum Bryozoa; class Gymnolaemata; order Cheilostomatida; family Watersiporidae; genus Watersipora; species Watersipora subatra. Next base: position 16,417,069 of record NC_088711.1, on the reverse strand, counting down.
CAGAACTGGGACACCATTTTATTAGTGGGATTCTTTGCCGTCTCTTTAATCAAGTTAAAAGACAGAACTGATACGCTATTTTATTAGTGGAATTCTTTGCTGTCTTTTCAATCAAGTTAAAAGACAGAACTGAGACACTGATTTATTATTGGGATTTTTTGCTGTTTTTATAATCAAGTTAAAAGACAGAACTGGGACACCATTTTATTAGTGGGATTCTTCGCCGTCTTTCTAATCAAGTTAAAAGACAGAACTGCGACACCATTTTATGAGTGGGATTCCTTGCCGTCTTTCCAATCAAATTAAAAGACAGAACTGGGACACCATTTTATTAGTGGGATTCTTTGCCGTCTTTCTAATCAAGTTATAAAACAGAACTGAGACACCATTTCATTAGTGGGATTCTTTGCCATCTTTCTACTCAAGTTAAAAGACAGAACTGAGACACCATTTTATTAGTGGAATTCTTTGCCGTCTTTCTAATCAAGTTAAAAGACATAACTGAGACACTATTTTATTAGTGGAATTTTTTGCCGTCTTTTTAATCAAATTAAAAGACAGAACTGCAACATCATTTTATTAGTGGGATTCTTTGCCGTCTTTTTAATCAAGTTAAAAGACAGAACTGAGACACTATTTTATTAGTGGGATTCTTTGCCGTCTTTCTAATCAAGTTAAAAGACAGAACTGAGGCACTATTTTATTAGTGGGATTCTTTGCCATCTTTCTACTCCAGTTAAAAGACAGAGCTGAGACACTATTTTATTAGTGGGATTCTTTGTCATCTTTCTAATCAAGTTAAAAGACAGAACCGAGACACTGCTTTATTAGTGGGATTTTTTGCTGTCTCTCTAATCAAGTTAAAAGACAGAACTGGGACGCCATTTTATTAGTGGGATTCTTTGCCGTCTTTCTAATCAAGTTAAAAGACAGAACTGAGACACTGTTTCATTAGTGGGATTCTTTGCCGTCTTTCTAATCAAATTAAAAGACAGAACTGAGACACCATTTTATTAGTGGGATTCTTTGTCATCTTTCTAATCAAGTTAAAAGACAGAACCGAGACACTGCTTTATTAGTGAGATTCTTTGCCGTCTCGTTAATCAAGTTAAAAGGCAGAACTGGGGCACCATTTTTAAATGACATTGCAAACTCTTGTTGTTACAGAACCTGTCGACTACACTGGTAGATGCATCAGAGAGTAGGAGACTTCTGAATGCCTCAAATCATGCGATATCTAGTGAGTTGCAAGTGATCAATAACATATAAGGCATCTGCTTGGTGATGTGTTACAACCATGATCTTTGAGCAATCTACTATTATGAGCTTTGTAGACAGTTATATAACCTATGGCTAATGTCTTGTAACTAAATAATTTCATTTTAGGTGAAGTGAATTTCGTTGACTTTAAGCTCTGTCGCTTATATCATATGATTCAATCACATTGGAGGCAAGGCGAGGACCCACAAGGTGAGGACCTACAACACAGTGGTTATCATTATGCCAGTTTTGTTCTACTGTTTTTGTGAAATAAATAGTAGGCAGGTCACAGGCTTGCTGACTTAAAACTAACATAAGACTAGTTCAAAACTAAAGTTATGTGAATTACATCAAATAACTTGAAGATTTGTGTGTAAATGAAAGTTTGATACATAATTGTGTGAAGACAAGCATTCGTCCAACTGAAGCTGTTGAACAAATCACTACATTTTTAAAAATTCTATGTTCATACCGTTTGGTTTAGTCATTAGGTACATATAGCAGGATACGATGAACATTATTTTTCGACGCAATAAAACAACCTGAACATTTTAATTGCGATGAAGTTCAGTCACACCTCACACATCAAAAACAATTTTAACTGATAGAGAAACACAATTTATTTCATATAAAATTGACTAAAATGTTGTGCAAGTTGCACTCAGTAGTCTACTTAAAAAGTCCAAAGCTCTTTACTCTAGATTATGAAATATTTAGGAAGACAAGGCTGACTTGCTGCTGCGGTCAGGATTATTAAATGTTTTTCTTGAATAATTTGAAATTTCATTTGAAGTAGCTAATCATGTTAAAGTACTTAGTTATTTGTGAATCTTATAAAAGCGTTTATCAAATCCACAAGCTATACCTCTATGTACCACGTGAGTGTGCAGTATATACAATTGATAACCCTATATGATAACAAGGAAAGACATGTTTCAGCAATAGACCAGCTGTGTTTCCCCTCAATATCCTTACCACATGCTACAGACTAGCAGTGGGTAGTGTAAACTTGATACTGTATGTAAATTATACCATATTTGTTTTGGTGCTGCTTATCTAGGGAGACAAGGCTGACATGCCGCTGCCGCTATCACTCAAGTTGGATAAACACAACTCCTTCAAAGTCCTATATTTGCTACTACAGCTGTTCACCACCAACACTTTTATATTCAAATCATCTCTCTATTTGCTGCTCTCTACAGATTTCATATTGACTGTCGAACATATTTATAGACGATGCGATTGCGGTACTCTGAAGATGACAATTAAATTGTTGTTTTTTTGCTCATTGAATTTCATTCATTTTTTCATTGGGTTTATTTGTTCATTTGTTTGTTCATTGAGATTCTTTGTCATTGCTAGTAGAAATAGACATTTGCTGTGCATTCTATTGCTGTGGGATTTGCTAAAACTACAAATTTTGCTTTCCTTTGAAATAAACAAATGTATTCAAGAAACTGTTTGTTTGTAACACATTTTAGAGTGAGTGAAAAGTGAGGCTAGTCAGTACTATGTTCGTTGGACTTTGAATGACTCAGAAAAGATCAGTTTAATATTGGATAGATGATTGAATGAACACTGGGGTGGTGGTGTCAAGCTTTCCTCCTAAAGCTGCCATATAAGAAAATTGTATGGTATTGTAGCGAAAGGGTACTGTGCCATGTTTATATCTATATTGAAGACAACATTGCTTGACTTCTATTCAACTGTACACTTACACAAGTTTATTTATTGTTGATAAAATAGTCTCTAAACCCTAAAGTACAAGTGTATATACATGTATAACAGATCTCCATCTCTGACCTACTCTACTACCAATCTTGTTCTCTTCTAAAATTGGGGTTTCCTTATAATTTGATAAAATCGCCAGCTACCGACAAATGTTGGCAGAAGTCAAATGAAACGGTTGATTCAGCAGTTATTAAAGATTTCAAAATATGAGTCATAGCCCTAATTGAACATTGATTAAGAAATAGAAGCCCATTTAAACACCAAAATATATGATTAACTAAATTAAAACTAAATAGCTAAAATTTATTACCAGGGCAACGCCGGACATCCATCTAGTACTTGTATATGTATCAAAGCTTGTATGCTAAGTACAAGCGTACATACATGTGTATCAAATCGCCATTTCTGACCGACTCTACTACCAATCTTTATCACCTCTAAAATTGGTGCTTCCTTATATGCGATACAAATGGAAGATGCTGGCCGATATCAGCAGATGCAGACTGATACCGCTGATTCAGCAGATATTAGGGATTCCAAAATATGAGTCACAGCATTTACTGAACATTAATTAACTAATAGGAAGCCCAGTTAAACACTAAAATATATGACTAACTAAAATCCTAGACAGTAGTTATAAAGATTTGCCAAACCAAAATGAATGTTAGGTACATAAATATATAAACTAGAAATTGCCCTGTCATACAGCCCATGACCTGGTAATGGAATAAGTGATTATGGAAAAAAGAAATGGTATTGCTGGTTGTTGAAAAAGTAGTTGTCAGCAGGAATTCACAGAGTATAGTGTAAACGTTTCTCATTACATCCAGTACATGTGAGCTGGTATATGTTGTTGTCAAGTCTGCCAAGAAGTTGTAACGCAGTTTTTAAAAATCAGGACAATCTAAAGATTGAAAATGAGGAATGTGATAAAGGGGGGCAGCATTGGGAGGAGCAATATTGTTTTGTGCAATATTTGCATGGTCAATGATGTCCATAAAATCATGATCATCATCTGGAAACCAAGGGGCTGCCAAGTCCATGTCATTTACATCGCCTACAACATCTATTAAAGAATTATCTGAATCAGATGAGTTGTTGTTATTAATTTGAGTAGCGTGTTGTTGAACATTAGCATTTGATGTTGATGGTTGCTGTGAGGACCTTCTATTTATTCTCCTATTGAGCTGTAATAATTGAGAGACACGTGGACGGCCACTGCGTCGGCCAAGACGAGGTGTTTTGGGAAGTTGTATGTCCATGGTAGTTGTCAAGTTGTTTTGAAATTAAATTCAAAAAGTCAATGATGGAAAACAAAAGGTTGTAAAAAATCACATCTAATCAACTACTATCTCAAACCTATGTTTTACAACAATAAAATAAATATTAGTTAAAGCTGTAAGCCTAACCTACTGTAATGTATGTAATTTAACAACAGCAATAAGGAAATATATTTATTATAACTCTGAAATGCAATATTGTTAAGGTCAAGCGCCTTCCCTTAACGGGCTACTGCAATCCACCCCTGTTTCAGGCAGAGAAAGAGTGTATAAGTTCAAAGTGAATAAGTCTGTATTTGACTGTAAGCGCCACAATCAATGTACAACAGAGGCATTCACGACTCCACTGGGAGCCTGGCCCATTTTGCCAAGTCACCCAATTTACTACCATATAAAAGGAAGGTGGATATGTACAAAAACAAGTAAAAACATAGCACACGGTCGAAACTGAATATAATAATAATAATATAAAAAGAAGTATAAGTATGATTAAATAATTATTGGCGTCGCCGATTAAAAACGTACAGAGTAATAAGAAATAAGCATATACAACAGACAGGGGAGACGAATCACGATATTTAAAAGGATAAGACAGAATAAGGCATATAGGAGTAAATAAAGTAAATGCAACGTCCGCCACACTATTAGAAGTAAAATGGCAAGCTGCTGTGTAATATACACAGTTTGAAAGTTGGTTGTGTTGAATGTAGAATGGTTTTGATAGCGATCTTTAACAGAAAGCAAGTATGAGCGTTCATGCGTCCGGAAGTCTTCTGCAAACTGGAGTAAAATAAAAAAATGTTCTCGGCATAAAGGGGCATTGTAGTTTGGCCCTAGCTGGTACATGAGATGTAAAGAATTTTGGCTAATGTTTTAAATAATTTAATGAAACTTTTGGTAATTGAAAAAAAAACATAGGCTGATAAACTGTGTACCACAATTTTGTACCTGTAAATCGGTCTACGCCTCAAACGGTCTACGTTTATTACAGAAACCTTAGGACAAATTCGAAAAATTATTCTCATAATTAAATCTTATAATGATTTTATAAAATCGAATAATTATTCTTTTAATTAAACATTTTTGCAAGATATTAAAACGAGAAAATGTTAGAAACTTTCGGCAAGTGAACAACACCATAGACTGTGAAATGAGCACGTTTTTCTCGTGAAATGCGCACTGCTTAATTATAGTTCTACTATCTGTCGCATGACTTTATTGGCGTATCGTTGGCCGGTTTTAATTATGATTAAAAATAGCTTTTTAGGTGTTTTATTGTGATTTCAGGCCAAATTAATCTGTCTATTTGTGTATAATACAATCAGATAGGTAAGGTTTAGGGTGTTGTTTACAAATAATAAAGACTTAGTAACATATTTAAATAGGTTTATATGTGTTTTGTATAGTTATTATACTTAAACGACTCCATTGAAAAATGGTTAAATTATTGATGAGATTTCAGTGCAAGGGTTTGTGACGGTGTTGATAAAGAATTGTCGTGAGTTGTGTGCACATATGCATTTATCATAAAGCTCCCAACAATCGCTTCACTCGTGTTTGGTCGTGGGAAAAATAGTCGAATACTATGATACCTGCAATAGAAGCAGCAGCTCTTCGTCCTCCATTTTGCAACGACTGTTCTGTCCTTAGCCTAAACCCAAAGGATTGGATGAATTCTATACTATAATAAGAGTCTAATGTAAATTGAAGCTGTCCAATACATGTAAGAGATAAGATCAGCAATTGAACCTTTCACGTGGTCACCTTGCTATGACTGTTTTTACATTGGGGGAAGTTGGACAAATGTTAGTAACACAAAGTTTTAGCTAATACACAGTTTTCCTATGCTCTCCATACGACATTTTCGCCTTACGATCCTAATACCAGAACGAATAAATGTTGGATGACGGAGTCCACTGTATGTAATAGAACAAATGGATAAATGGATTCTTTGATGGAGACTGCCATTGATATGCTCGAATAGATTATTCTATTGCGTGATGAATGATGAATAGGGAAAACACAGAATTGCGTTTTAAAAATCCTATGACGCCCACTGGAATATTTCTAATCTCCTAAGTTTACGCAAGTGCCAATATATTAAGGCTATTCACAATCAGCTGATCATCGTGAATGATCAACCGTCCGACTCTAACTCGCAGATATCCGCTCAAGTAGGTGTCAACTGGTTTTATTATTAAGTTCATGTTATTTGAACAGTTTGTATAAAAGTTATTCACCAGTCTAATTCGTGAAAGCTGGTTCATTGTAGTTTACTCATTCGAGATCCTTCCTTGCTAAGAAGTTGAAAAACAGTCAACAGTCAACAGAGATATTCTCTTTTCCTAAGAAGTGGGTAACCAAGCAACAAGGATGATTAGCAAAGCTCTATACGGACTTCTAGTAACTATGATGGGGCTAGGTGTGGCTTCAAATCTTATCCCTCCATCAAACTGTAACTGGACTAATCGGGACTGCTACCGCTTCAGAACAGACAAAAACTTTTTCATCAACTGCTTCTTGGGTATAGGAAACGAACCAGGACCGTGTACAAGATACTGCCATGAATCCTCTCCACCATTTTCTGCTCAGTGTAAAGGCTATTGTCCAGGTAAGATTAACCTGAAAAGTTACAGGAAACAGGATAGTAGTAGGTAGAGATTGAAATAACTTGATGTTGATGCTCAACAACCGCTGGCTCAACAAGCTTTTTATGTTTATATAATTAGTAGTTCTGAAGATTTAGAGGTCTTCAGGTAGCCTAGCAGTAGTTCATCGCAAAATGAAATGCTTCTTTTATTTTAGATTATATCAGCGTCTGCCTATTGCATTCTGGTTCAGTAGTCCCGAGTTCCACATCAACATCTCTTGTCATATCTGCGAGTCTAGTCAGTAGAGCTTCCAACACCCCCACCAACAATAAAAGTGGTGCTGAAAAAGGTGTTACATTAACTGTTGAACATACGATAAGTACACCCAGAAGTAATGCTAACGAAGGCCTTGAATCAAGTTTTCCCAGCACTATTCCCACGAGCACTCCACGTCCTAACCAAACTACAAGCCAAAAAAAACAAAACACGTTCATAAAAAAACGGAACTCAAAAAGGGAAAATAGTCTACAACAGAATACCGAATCGCCTAAAGGAGAACCTATGAACATTGCTGAGCTATTATTGATAGTAGGCTTATGTGGAAGTGTGATCATCATAGTATGCGGAGTTGTCATCTGTAGTAAGTATCATTTTTATGCCTTTTTCATTTGTGGGTCATGTAGCAGGCATAACAGAAGATTGCTAGAAAAGTATAAAAAGGGTCATAATATGGAAAGTTTTAAAAACAGGCCAGTGTGTTGATATACTGAGCAGAAACATGAGTTCACTTCTTACCAGTAGACATAAAGTAGTTGGAGAAATGGCTCCATTAACAGTGTAATAAGCAATAGATTATCTGGGCTATTATCATAATAGTTTCATATTGTTGTAGAAAAATGGGTAAACTCGAGGACGGTTCCAGAGAATGGTAAGAAATATGAAATTAGCAGCAGTGAGGTTCCTAGGTTATTTACATCATGTGCAAGCTGTTAAACTAGTTGGTACTGGTTAAGCTAGTTAAGCTACCGGAAACACAATTCTCAATATTTGTTGAGTCATTCAGATTCCTACTATTGTTCACTCACAATGCCGAGCTTGTGTAAACAATGATCTCAAGCTTTCAAGTAATAATCTATCAACAATATGTTCATCCACTACAGCTTGCTGATTAATTTACCTCATGTCAATACAAAACAATGGATGCCATACGGATAGCTGTTGCTAGTATGACCAGCTGTAAAGGATTTTGCCGGCCTTTACTTTTGCACGATCTAGAATGTTGCATAAAGAAGAGAGAATAAGTATGGTTTTTTGTTCATTTTATTTATGAAAGAAAATCCATTAGTTGAGGAGCTTACGACTACTGCTCTCCTCTTCTATCAAGTGCGCTCCCTTTATATACATTCATGTTACCCGTTCCGGATGATGGAACTGAGTAAGAAAAACCGCATAACAATAAATATAAATCGAGTCACTAACGGGTTTGCATGGTTATAATACATTACAACAGTGATACAACATAGACGAAGGCAAAACATAATAGCGATATAGTTTAGCGAATAGGTTATTAACGACATAACAAAAAGAGTAAACACAACATGCAAGATATATACATATAGAAATATTCACAAGAATTAGAAAGCCACGGCTCGGCGTCCACCACACAGCATTACCTACATTCAGCAGTCATATGTAGTATGTAGTCATGTCTAATCATGAAAATGATAGCTCTTTATAATTCTATTAATAAGTAAAAAACATCTCCAAATCTTACAAAAGAGGTACTTTAAACCTAGTGAACGGGCTTGCTAAAGTTCGATAAAATCGCTAGAGGCAATTAGCATCTCTATGACTAGTAATAGCTTTATGAATGTAGGCTTATGACCTTGACCATAGCTAAAAAATCGTCATTAATCAAGGTTTCAAAAACTTCGTTAGATCACCAATTGTCTTCACCATTTGGTAGCGGAAACTAACAAAAAAGCCTTAGTAGACATTAAACTAACTACAGAAATAAAACATGTTTGTGGATGAATATTTGAAGCGAAGCTTCCAAATTCCAAAGCAGACTTTCTATAAACACCTAAACACATTTTGTTGATAAAAATTGAGGCTTTGGTTTTGTTACAGAGTCTGCAGGAAGTCAGCATCAAAATTTGAACAATGCCTCCTACAATCAATCTTCAGAACAAGGTATCGTATTCTTGCTAAACTAGTTTCACAAGCATACTGAGTTGAGAACAATCTATTTGCATGGTAATATTACAAACATCAGACACACGTTTTTTCTATAGTCTGTGCTAGCCCATAGTTGGGAGTCTTCAACCATAAACTATATAGCATTAAATTACTGGTGTTCTAATGTTTCTTACTCTATGTAAACAGTCTATGCTTTTATCATTTTTCTTAGAATCGCACAATTGATGAGAATGTGAATTACTAGATAATTCTGTATTAAATACACTTTCTATAATGAACTTACACAAACCTTTTAGTAGATTTATTGGAAATTATCGGTATTTTGTCTATCTTTTCCGATTGTTTTGATGATTGAAGTGATCTAACTGCCAAGATGTTTCAAGGTTGAAATCGACAGAACTTGATCGCGGTTAAAACGCACAGAAGAAAAATTGTTGCAAAATGGTGACTAGTGGCTACTGTTGCTATAGTTGCTATCGGCTATTGCATCCAAGTTGCAGTATTACGCATCTTTATTCTGTCTCTTTGCAACTATAATGGTGATATAATCGCACTTTCGCTTGATCTGAGCGTTTTAGCTGCGATAAAGTTTAGTAAATTGTAATCTTGAAACATCCTGGAAGTCAGATCACCTCAAACAAAAAAACAATCATAAATTATAGAAAAATATCAATACTTTCTGATAAAATCTACTAAAATTCTGTGTAAGTTTAGCTTTAAGCATCAGCATTTACTCTTACATTCAGAGCCAGGAGATATATTGACACACGTACACTTGTTGTATGAGGTAGGGTCATAGGATCATTGGCACATGTACACTTGTTGTATGAGGTAGGGTCATAGGATCATTGACACATGTACACTTGTTGTATGAGGTAGGGTCATAGGATCATTGACACATGTACACTTGTTGTATGAGGTAGGGTTATAGGATCATTGACACACGTACACTTGTTGTATGAGGTAGGGTCATAGGATCATTGGCACATGCATACTTATTGTATGAGGTAGGGTCATAGGATCATTGGCACACGTACACTTGTTGTATGAGGTAGGGTCATAGGATCATTGACACACGTACACTTGTTGTATGAGGTAGGGTCATAGGATCATTGGCACATGTACACTTGTTGTATGAGGTAGGGTCATAGGATCATTGACACATGTACACTTGTTGTATGAGGTAGGGTCATAGGATCATTGACACATGTACACTTGTTGTATGAGGTAGGGTTATAGGATCATTGACACACGTACACTTGTTGTATGAGGTAGGGTCATAGGATCATTGGCACATGCATACTTATTGTATGAGGTAGGGTCATAGGATCATTGGCACACGTACACTTGTTGTATGAGGTAGGGTCATAGGATCATTGACACACGTACACTTGTTGTATGAGGTAGGGTCATAGGATCATTGGCACACGTACACTTGTTGTATGAGGTAGGGTCATAGGATCATTGACACATGTACACTTGTTGTATGAGGTAGGGTCATAGGATCATTGACACATGTACACTTGTTGTATGAGGTAGGGTTATAGGATCATTGGCACATGTGCACTTGTTGTATGAGGTAGGGTCATAGGATCATTGGCACATGCATACTTATTGTATGAGGTAGGGTCATAGGATCATTGGCACACGTACACTTGTTGTATGAGGTAGGGTCATAGGATCATTGCCACATGTACACTTGTTGTATGAGGTAGGGTCATAGGATCATTGACACATGTACACTTGTTGTATGAGGTAGGGTTATAGGATCATTGACACACGTACACTTGTTGTATGAGGTAGGGTCATAGGATCATTGGCACACGTACACTTGTTGTATGAGGTAGGGTCATAGGATCATTGACACATGTACACTTGTTGTATGAGGTAGGGTTATAGGATCATTGACACACGTACACTTGTTGTATGAGGTAGGGTCATAGGATCATTGGCACATGTACACTTGTTGTATGAGGTAGGGTCATAGGATCATTGACACATGTACACTTGTTGTATGAGGTAGGGTCATAGGATCATTGACACATGTACACTTGTTGTATGAGGTAGGGTTATAGGATCATTGACACACGTACACTTGTTGTATGAGGTAGGGTCATAGGATCATTGGCACATGCATACTTATTGTATGAGGTAGGGTCATAGGATCATTGGCACACGTACACTTGTTGTATGAGGTAGGGTCATAGGATCATTGACACACGTACACTTGTTGTATGAGGTAGGGTCATAGGATCATTGGCACACGTACACTTGTTGTATGAGGTAGGGTCATAGGATCATTGACACATGTACACTTGTTGTATGAGGTAGGGTCATAGGATCATTGACACATGTACACTTGTTGTATGAGGTAGGGTTATAGGATCATTGGCACATGTGCACTTGTTGTATGAGGTAGGGTCATAGGATCATTGGCACATGCATACTTATTGTATGAGGTAGGGTCATAGGATCATTGGCACACGTACACTTGTTGTATGAGGTAGGGTCATAGGATCATTGACACATGTACACTTGTTGTATGAGGTAGGGTCATAGGATCATTGACACATGTACACTTGTTGTATGAGGTAGGGTTATAGGATCATTGACACACGTACACTTGTTGTATGAGGTAGGGTCATAGGATCATTGGCACACGTACACTTGTTGTATGAGGTAGGGTCATAGGATCATTGACACATGTACACTTGTTGTATGAGGTAGGGTTATAGGATCATTGACACACGTACACTTGTTGTATGAGGTAGGGTCATAGGATCATTGGCACATGTACACTTGTTGTATGAGGTAGGGTCATAGGATCATTGACACATGTACACTTGTTGTATGAGGTAGGGTCATAGGATCTAGCTTTAAGCAGTATTACCACCTGCAGAAATAAGTTACCTTGCTATATTATCATTCATACTTTTAGTGGGATTCACACCACCGAATCAGAACTCGGATACAACAAATGAACCCTTAATATTAGTGAACTCTCAAGAATGAGTAGCCTGATGCATCAGATTTGTCGTAAGTTTATGCAGTTTTATTATGCTGAAGTGCTTGAACAACATGTTGATACTGGCAGTGAAACTGTGATACGTTCTGCACACTTTCAATGATTTTGTGGTCAAGTTATGCCCTCTGTAATGGAAGTTATGCCCTCTGTAATGGCACTATTCTCAGGGGATTCATAGCACCATTAAAAAACTCTATAAAAAGCCAGTAATAGCAACCCATAGAAGGGTCGCAAGGCCTTCATATATTGTATACAATATTTTATATAGTGCTGTCACTCTGTTCTATTTACTATGGCGGCATTAAATTATTGGCAGTTCTGGCAGCGTAGTTGTGGCTAAATTTTTAAAAAGATACAATGATATTCTGCATTAAATGCCTGTAAATATGCAGCAGGCCACTAAAATATTATAATATTCCAATATTTTAATTCAGAATACCATAATATATTTTCGAACATATAGCCAGAGTTATGCAAATTTTGTTATAAAAGAATATAATTATGCTATTATGCAGGTGAATTCTGAACTGCACCTTTGCAGGATAAGTTCTAGGAGTTATATGAGTTACGTCATAACATGGTAAAGTGCAATAAATTGCTTTTACCAGATTTCACCTTTGTCTGCAGGGATTACTTTGTAAATCCTAATGGATAAACCTAAGAGATGCAACGATAGGTGTGGTGCAATACATTTCATGATATCTCATGTATTGCACCACACCTATCATATATAATACATTCATTTCTTGAATTTGTGCAGAAGTGTTCGAAATACTCACACAAACATGCACCCTTTCGTGATTACAGTACTGCAACACAAATGGCTTGTGCTGTTTTCTCTGTTAATCAAAGCACAACAGTCATATATCATCTTTAACACCAAATCTTTAAGCTCTTCAACTCCAACAAATTGTGCAAGTGATGTATCCATTTTATATCGTAAAAATTTTCAAATGTTTTTCATGTTTTTCACAGAGAAGCAAAATGGGCAACCGTACAAAGAATTGCTGGGAATATTCATCCTACTTTTAGATCACTCGCCGGACAGTCTTTTTACAAAATAGTCATCCTTTGATAAAGTATTTTACTTATCGTCTTTTTAACTAACCAAGTTAAAAGGATAACTTTTCCAACTTAACCTCTCATATAATTCAATTACAACGGCCTTTTAACAAAAGTACGGTTCATGGATACCTTCTAGGCAATATTCTAAATAATTTTCAATTATTTACCAGCTATTAAAGTTTGCTCAACCCATATTTTTTCACTTGTGTTTATAAACTCAGAATATCATATCTTTATAATATTGTTTTGAATTTATTATTTTATGCTCTTAGTCTGTCTTACTATTTTTGCGAATACTGCTTCCTACCTATTATATGCAATTTTCATGAGCTTTCTGTTGGTATCTAATTAGTTGTACCATAATTGCTAATTGTCACTCAATAATCTTTTATTGGTGCAAATGCGAAAAATTTACAAAGTGATGTAATTGATCAGTTTGACCAATAACTGTTAAGCTCTAGCCTGCCTGCTTATGCAATATAAATTTAAACTGTTGCAATTTGTTAGGCCAGGCAGCTCGTGTATGGCTCTTGAAACACATAACATTATTGTTATTATAATAATAAGAATTGTATATTACAATACTATAGCAAAATTATTTATTCATTAGAGAAATATTACTTCTGGTCATTAGTAAATGACTAGCACCAAACTCGGACAGGACTGCAACAATACTTACCACGGTAGATAACTAAAGAGTTGTTGGTTCTACAGAGTTGAGCTCCTTGGTTTCAACAAGTTGTATTTTAGAAAGTGTTCGTTTCAGCGAACTCTGTTGGTTTTAGCAGGTTATGTTTTAAGAGGCATTTGGTGCAACGAAGTCTGTTAGTTTCAGCAAAGCACAAGTGAGTTTGTCCCAGAAGAGTGTCATATATACGCCAAAAATGAGATTTGTTTTCACCTAACTCCAACAGGTTTTGTCAGTGTGTTGATGTGATTAGCGAGTACCTCAGTCTAAATAAGAGTGAAAAGGACTGCAGGAAGTGGCAGTAAGGCTCCCGGCAAAGCTCCTCTGCCGAATAACAGATGATATAATGCTGGAAAGTAACCAACACTCTCCGAGTACAAAAACTTGATATACCCGAAGATTTACCGTAAAAATGATGTCAAAAAAGTTCATGTACTCCCACTACTCTCATAAACAACCATCAGCCTTGCAAGTACCCCTATATACACCAAATCAATACAAAAAACCTTAGAACACACTTTAAACCCTCTTTCTAAACATGAAATGTAAGCATGATGACTCAATGAGATAACACGGGATGCGAGAAGCTAGTAAACATGAGATAAGCATCAAAAGTTCCGGAAGAGAAGCGTGATTTCAAATACCATATTTTGTGATCAGGTACTTGGAGATTCCCCATTAGGTCATAGTAACGGTTAAAATTTTCCCAAAGTTTCCAAGTATGATTGCATCATTCATTTTATAATCCTGTAATGTACTAGCATTAGTAGCGTCCTGTAAAATTTTATTACGCTTGAAACTGCATTCGATTATTAGATATTTAATGTCCCTTATTTTAGTAGTTGTAAATCTTTGGGGCACAGTCTAAGCCCTAAGGGGAGGGCTCTATATTACTAGGGAAAAGCAACTTTATTAATAGTAATGTCGAATGCTGTCTCTCACGGTCTGGATGAGGTCTAAAGTGCAACCTATAAAACACTAGCTGATTTTCAAGTGTGTGAAATATGTTACATATTGTAATGTTAAAATAGTAAAATATGGCATTTCTACTAACACACACTTTGATAAGATAACTGGAAGATACGCAAGCAAACATTAGAGCATTGTACATTCTATTAATGTGGCACGCATCATTATTGCATATACTATAGGATTTGTACATATTGCATGTATTGCCCACTCCGTTCACGATGTTTGCATACACTGTAAATAATACACCTAATGTATCTAAAAGTACTTGATGTGCATGTTGCTTTGTATCATAGAAATAGTGTACATATTACATCCATTGACATGTTGGACACAATATTTGCGCATAACGTAAATAGTGCACATTCTTATATATTATCAGAATGTATGTGTTTGTATACGGTACACATTTTGCATATATTCCCCTGATGTGCATGCTATTTGTGTGCACTGTAAACAATGTGTATATTATTGCCCATAAGATTTGGCTAGTACAAATGTAGTACAGGCTTTTCAACTTCATAAAAAGTTATATATTTCTTATAATTGCATTAAAATATATTTGGCTGAGCCAAGGCTACAAGGCTCAGGAGATGTAAAATATATTGTCATGCTACTATTTGCAATGTTACCGCCTTTCACGGTTGACTCTTTTATATACATTTACAAATCTGTCTCTAACCCAGGCAAATTATTATGGAGATAATGAGCTGGATTGAGATTTCCTATTAGGTAGAAGGTAACGGCTAAAATTTTCCCAAATTTTCCCAAAGTTTCCAAGTATGATTGCACCATTCATTTTATAAGGCTGTGTTGTACTAACATTAGCAACTTCCTGTAGAATTTTATTATCCCTGAAACCGCATCTGATTATTAGATATTTGATGTGCCATAATATTTTAGTAGCTGTAAATCTTTGGGGCACAGTCTAGGCGAATGGCTCCATATTACTTGAAAAAGAGTAACTTCATTGATAGTAATGTTGAATGCTCCGGTCTCTCAGTGTAGGAATCCAGACTCGAGACACATAGCGTTCTAAGTGTTCAAGTGTTGTGAATCCTGCCTAGAGTGTTTCGCCAGTAATCCTGATGAGCAGTCACCCATATGAGTGCGTTTTGACAAGAAGTTCTAGGATAAAGTGAAGGCAATATAGTGAAAGTTGATTGTATGCCGTGAAGGAGGACAGCTATAGTAAAATGGTTTAGTCTGGAACATTCCATGTTACGAAATGGAAGAAAAGTGTAATTTTTGTATGAGATTTACTCCTGATGGCTTGTAGAGAGAAGGCTACTTTCTTGGATTGAGTTAAAGCTACTTTCTTAGATTCAGCTAAGGCTACTTTTTTGCATTGAGCTAAGGCTACTTGCATGGATTGAGCTAAGGCTACTTTCTTAGATTGAGCTATGGCTACTTTCTTGGATTGAGCTAAGGCTACTTTCTTAGATTGAGCTAAGGCTACTTTCTTGCATTGGGCTGGCTACTTTCTTGGATTGAGCCAAGGCTATTTTCTTAGATTGAGCTAAAGCTACTTTCTTGGATTCAGCTAAGGCTACTTTCTTGCATTGGGCTAAGGCTACTTTCTTGCATTGAGCCAAGGCTATTTTCTTAGATTGAGCTAAAGCTACTTTCTTAGATTGAGCTAAGGCTACTTTCTTAGATTGAGCTAAGGCTACTTTCTTAGATTGAGCTATGGCTACTTTCTTGTATTGGGCTAAGGTTACTTTCTTGGATTGAGCTAAGGCTACTTTCTTGCATTGGGCTAAGGCTACTTTCTTAGATTGAGCTAAGGCTACTTTTTTGCATTGGGCTAAGGCTACTTTCTTAGATTGAGCCAAGGCTACTTTCTTAGATTGAGCTAAGGCTACTTTCTTAGATTGAGCTAAGGCTACTTTCTTGCATTGGGCTAAGGCTACTTTCTTAGATTGAGCTAAGGCTACTTTCTTAGATTGAGCTAAGGCTACTTTCTTGCATTGGGCTAAGGCTACTTTCTTAGATTGAGCTAAGGCTACTTTCTTGCATTGGGCTAAAACTACTTTCTTAGATTGAGCTAAGGCTACTTTCTTGGATTGAGCCAAGGCTATTTTCTTAGATTGAGCTAAAGCTACTTTCTTAGATTGAGCTAAGGCTACTTTCTTAGATTGAGCTAAGGCTACTTTCTTAGATTGAGCTAAGGCTACTTTCTTGCATTGGGCTAAGGCTACTTTCTTAGATTGAGCTAAGGCTACTTTCTTAGATTGAGCTAAGGCTACTTTCTTGCATTGGGCTAAGGCTACTTTCTTAGATTGAGCTAAGGCTACTTTCTTAGATTGAGCTAAGGCTACTTTCTTGCATTGGGCTAAGGCTACTTTCTTAGATTGAGCTAAGGCTACTTTCTTGCATTGAGCTAAACTTGATGGTCTCTCTGAGACAGGGATTACAGGGAGTCTCAGACCGGTTAGTTGACTACTACAGGCAGTTCCATTATGAAAGCCTGGGCCATGCTCCATGTAATCCTTTCAGAGATTACATGGAAGATAGCCCATTAAGATGAAATATCACAGCTTGCATGTATAATATGCATAGAACCTACTTGTAGTTGCTTTTGTCGAAATTAAAATTATGCCCTACAGTTGAAGCATTCACAAGAAATTGCAGCAGAGTTTTGGTACAAGACAAGATAAACATTTATACAGATTAAAACAGATTATACAGATACAGATTGAATAGGTAAATCATAAGATTTGAGCAAAATTAAGCAACTTGTACGCTTCTGCTCATTGGGTGTATTTATTTGAGGATTTCAGTCTCTGGAGATGCTACTAAATGTGACTTGACAATTTGGGCTTAGAGTGATTCTAAGTTGGGTACCCATCTCATTGACTTAGCAAACGGAAACCAGCTAGTATAAATTCAGCAATGAAAGTTGGCCAGGCATATAAAACTTGACAAAAAAAGTTTTCATTTCACAAACGCATCACCAGCTGTGCCTATCAGTTGGCCCCAATATTATCAAATTCCTTGAGGCTTATTACTAACTTTTCATCGCTTAGCCACACCCAAAGAGACTGACCTATTTTTTTAATCCAGCTATGCTGCCTAGCAAAACGAAACATGCCTCTGATGTACGTATTATTCTAGCGAGTCTTCCTCTACTTCAGATCGTTCACAAGTTTGCTAATATTAAGCAATATTGAAGTAGTATTTGAGAGCTCAAAACATCTTTTACAAAAAATGTTAGCTTTGAGATTAGAAAGCAAAACTTCTATCATACAGGAGTTATTCACTCTTGAAAAAAGGCTTGCGAAGTAACTACAAAATCTCCACATTGTTTTCAGCTTTTCAACTTTGATACATTCAACAGACGTAGATGTTAGAATTGTTTAAACTGTTGCATCTCTACCAACTCCATATATTACCAAACAAAAATTAGTTTATTTTATCAATACACAAACATTATACCACAAATGTATCAGCACACCACATAAACAATTGCCAAAGAATACAAAACTGACCTGGTCATTTTTGTCAATGATTGTCAATATTTCTCTCATTGATTCAGTCATCGGGTTTTTCTTATTTCCTTACTAGAGGCTACTAGATTCAATGCCACTAGACTTAATTCTGTTTATAGGCATTTTTGTTGTTTCAACTGACCACAGAAATGCAAAAAAATATTTATAGTTTTGAGGCTGAGTATTCTATGTTCCATCATATGGGATTTACTTAAATGAACTGAACTCATTCATATATTGAAGTTTACCAGTATTTTTTGGGATTAATAAGTGGTTACAAAAAGAACCAAAAGGGTGATATGGAAAAAGTCACTGATAAAGGGGTGGTATACGTTTATAAAGAGGAATACAAAATAAAGCAGGTCAGACATTAGAAGGAGGTCAAATGGTTTTGTGGTGGAAGTGAATGAGAAGTGAATAATTAGGAGTGAGTAGTGAATAAACTAGCTTCTAGGTGATTTTTGTCATTTTCATCAGCGTTAAATAGTTTCTACCGCAGATCAGTATTTAGGAATAATAAAAAAACCTTATTGGTACAGAGCTGGAATGAGACGGAGCTGGTTTCATCATAGAATGGAAAACCGACAGAGAGTATTGCCAGACAACTCGCTCAACTTAAATACAAAGAATGAATACAAATGGAGAGAATAGCCAAGAAGTTTGGCTAAAATTCAGAACTAGGAATCATAGAAAGTGTTGGAAGATGAGTGAGCACCGCTGAGATGGCTGCTACCTACATGAAGCAGAATTTGAAAATAAAAATATTTTTTGTAGTTGCACTTGTTCAATTGTGGTAAGAAAGATGTCTGTGTAGGCACTGACCTTCAACTGGTCAGCCAACCAATATCTAGCAGAACTGACGATGCCTTGTTGGCGTGAGAAATGTTCATATCATCCTCAGCTTTAGTCTGGTAAATAAACAGACCTAAAAGTGCAAGTTTTGTAGGTAGTCAGTCACGTCTGACTATACTGCGTAGAAAGTCATATAAGACCAAGAAACTTCTGTGAGGTTCCAATATACCTAATAGGCAATGATATAACTCTTAATCATAAAGGTACATGTATATCGAAAAAGTAAAATGAAAGAGATTTTGACATCACTTGATTATCAACCGTACTCTTCATTCGATCAATGTGATGAAGGAAAACTTCATCCATCCTTCTTACTATAGCTACTAGTGTTGTCGGTATTATCGTTATCATCATTGCTTCCATTATTCTTGCTAGTATACCATTCTCTGGCCGCTCCGTATTGTATTTCTTTGCATGACCAGTTACGGTGACTAATACTCCAAAAAAGTTATTTAGTGTCACGAATGTAGTCGGCCATATTGTGTACCTGGCCAATAACCTTTGTAGCCATATTGTTTTGAAACTTCAACTGTCTAAAAGTAGAATACATCGTAATCATACAAACAATTACTCAGGTTTACCATTTTATTCGAGTCTTTAACTCGGTCCTAGCTGTGTAAAAATGAGACAACTCCCTATGACTACTTGAACATGCTAATGATTAAAAAATGATACAAGTATGCTAACACTAGCAGTCACATCTACTATAACTTAATTGCACTAATATTTGTATAATTACAAATGATAAAAGATTTTAAAATCTTCAACTATGCTCAATACTCCAATAATATCATGATTATGAAGAATTAACAGCAACAACAAAACTCAGAGTTCACCTACACTGAACTAAAATATATATGTGGTTTGAAGGAAATTGATTGTTCCGCATTCTTTTTAAGTTTTTAATGAGCAACGTATACTAGTAAGAAAATCATGCAGGCGTAAGCCATGTATTTGCAGTGAGCAGGAATTTATCACAAAAATTGGTAGTTGTCTGACCTTGAAATGAAGATAATCTCCAAGCTTTTTTGCAGTTACACTTTCTATGACTCATGGGAAAAAGCTTTAACTATTTTTAGCTTTATTTAGGTTCTTTGGATGTATCATATAGCAAGGCTAGCTGTGCGATATAGCAAGGCTAGTTATGTGATATAGCAAGGCTGGCTATGTGATATAGCAAGGCTGGTTATGTGATATAGCAAGGCTTGTTATGTGAATGGTGAGCAGTAAGAAAAAATGATATCTGTTTGGATAGTTTCTGTCTACAGAAATTCAGCAGCTTGTATTATTGATAGAGTTGACATTTTTTGTAGCTGGCTGGATGATAGGTAGAGATTAGCCATAGCTCATATGTACAAGCATGGAGCACTGTCCAGCTAGTATCTTATCAGTTGAATAGTGTATTTACTGAAGTACTTTCCCGTAGATAACACTAACAGCTGTATGTACATACATGCAGATTACCCATACTACATAGTATAGGCATCAAATGTCACATTTAAACCTGTGCTAAACCAACTTTTTCTAAACCCCTTTTAAGATCAATTTCTACAATTCCCTTACAACAACAGTGGATAGCGGTGGAATGTATTCCTTGTGCAGTGTGGTTGATCAGTTCAATATATGTATATTTAAATACTGGTGCATGGGTAGTTCTATGATTTTATTATTACTCTATAAATCGGAAAAAATTGAAAGGGAACATGGCAATTCTCTGTATAGGTTATTTAAATTAAGAGCATCTAGAACAGGGGTGTACAAAGATCTATTTGCTTAGCTCAGGGGTGTATAAAGATCTATTCGCTTAGCTCAGGGGTGTATAAAGATCTATTCGCTTAGCTCAAGGGTGTGCAAAGATTTATTTACTTAGCTCAGAGGTGTAAAAATATCTATTCACTTAACTCAGGGGTGTACAAAGATCTATTCGCTTAGCTCAGGGGTTTACAAAGATCTATTCATCTAGATCAGGGGTATACTCACTCTATCAGCCTGAGAGCTACTTATGACATGACCTGAGTCCAAATGATCTACCACCTATGACTTATTTTTGTGCAAAACTCAAAAACATTGTGAATTATTTTATATTAACTGTATATGCTGGTGCACCTTGCATTACTGCGTCAACCTATCTAGGCAAACGTACTTTGTAAATGACATTGTGAAAAAAAGTCCTCTTCTCGTTCCATATGGTAGTCTTAGGTCTTAGGCTCTTTACTTGGTCTAGTTTTTCCACTCGTATTTATCCTCTTTCTTACTATGATGATAGCTGGCGAGGACTTGATGCAATATTCATAGAAAGCGAAAGAAAAACAGGCAAATCTACTCGCTAAACTGCTTGCTCTATAGATATGAAAAAGTGTTGATTTCCAACGATAGGCACAACATTGATTTCTTGCGGTATAACTTCAGTTTAACAAAATTTTTGGGTTTCATTGTTCTTTTTTCACTGCAGCGCCATCTTACACAAGCATCATAGAATCATTTCAAGGTTAGGTATCGCTTGGCATCATAGAATCATTTCAAGGTTAGGTATCGCTTGGCATCATAGAATCATTTCAAGGTTAGGTATCGCTTGGCATCAAGTTCATTACTAAAATTATTTCCAACCATTTTCAAACACTGTAGGCTATGCGATCTACTCACTATGCCTTTACAGTGCTTTTACGCCTGACCAGTCGATCACGATCAACTTAATGGGCATCCTTGCCCTACATTCTACAATAAATGGGGAAGGAACGGTTGACTTGAGCTGTCGTGCTTCTCCAAAAGGGCTCAAACAGCGTAACGGAGTCAGCGCATATGTATGCTTGACTGATCAATAATGTGTCATATTGTTTGCTTTTGTTTGGAATTATAGTAACGAAGGATATGGCTCTTAATCTTTTAATCACTAGTAAACCAATCGATGGTATTATGTTTAGTCGAAACCCGTTTCTTTTACTGACGGTTATTGGCTCTATTAATACAACAATAAGCAGTTATTTAAGTAAACAATAATGATCTCAAACACGGATAAAGTATTATCCCACCTACGTTTGTTCGTTATAATAATCTACTCGGCTGAGCATACTTAACGAGTCACTGATACGAGCTCAAGTAATATTGTATGTCACGGGCGGAGCAGATCTATTGATTGTATAGCCTGTCAATTATTGACCATGTCAAGAAGACAAAATCCTTAACAACGGAGACGAGACGAGGCTCTGCAAAACAAGTAAGCTGGATATTAGCTCTTACAATTTAAGCTGTCTGGAGAAGAACATTGAGTGTCACGACGGAGCTACTGGGCGTAAACTGGCTGCCATCAGAACTTGCTGCACCCAAAGCCTACTGTCACCAGGACTTGCTGTCGCCAGATTTCGCTATCACCAGCACTCGCTGTTGCTGGACAATGTCGTCGACTCAGCTGAGCAAATTAGAGTATCTAGATGATGAACTGGAAGGGTCGCCTAAAACAGAAATATATTCGATAGAACAGTACAAAGAGCTGGAGCAGATTTACAATAAATTAGTTGTGACAAACGGTAATTACAAAGCTAATTACGGGCCGCCAACGCAGCGAACCCTCATTCCAGGAGCTCATGCTCGTAAGCTTGGAATACGGCTCAAAACGTCCAAACAGCTTTCTGAAAAACGGCAAGAAAATCAACAGCGACTAAAGACAGCTGCTCCTAGGCTAGGATTACTAACACAGGAAAAAGTGATTGCAATGGCATCACCTTTTCCTTCTGAGCTTATGTGTCAAACTCGGGTGAGCACGGCATTCACCGGTAATTCTCCACATCAAACGCTACTTGATCTACCAAATCGAAGCACGTCTAAGTCAGCACCACCCGGTTGTGTTCGGGACATCGCCGCCAACTCGGCTAATAAGACACGAAGATTGCCACAGTCTGTAGCAGATTTAGAGCCAAGGTATAGTTCACTCGCCATGTATAGCCCACAAACGCAGCGATTTACCTTGGAACAGTTGGCTTTGGAGCAAACACGTGTTCTAAAACGCCTATCTCACATCCAGACACATAGGGTAGAAAAACGATTTTATGTATCAGGTGCGCCGTGTGACCTAAAAGAGAGGTATGAAATCGATGAAGAGCAATACAGTTTGCTAATGGAGATAACTAACAAGGGAAAGTCAACCAATCAGCAGTTAGCTTCGCTCAGTCTGTCCAATTCAGTCTTGCGACATTTCTCTCCTCAGTTGGTGAGTCCCCGGCTTCCGACCAGACCACTTTTGAATTCAAAAATCCGAAGTAAGCGAGTTTCTTTAAATATCAAACCGGTGAACAGAGCTCCTGTTTCACCTAATCAATCGCTATCTCATGCCGAGCCCCATAAAACACCTGTGCGAACCACACCTGAAGAAGCCCAGCCAGACTCGCAACAGGACCCAGACGAAGCAAAGAAAGAAGACGAAAAAGAAGAGGCTGAAAAGTCAGACATAAAAGTAACGGTGATCAGTCAACCTAACAGTTTGGCTCCTGATGCACTGGTCGAAGACCAAATTGAAAAGGAGGGTGAACATATTGCCCCTGAAGGTAAGTCTAAAGTTAGTTTACCCATAATGAGTTTTAATTATTATTTGGTTTACTTTGTAGACCAAGTATTTTTTGTCAAGCAATTCTGAACTAGTTTTAGCCAGATTTCTTGATGTCATTGCATTTTGATGATAAGAATAATTCTTCTTCTTATCCTGCCTTCATATATCATAGAAGTTGTAGCGATATTTACTTCTTACATAGAAAAAGAATTCTTTATCATCAGAGCTTAACTTTTATCTTTGGACCTACATGGATTGAACTAAGATGTTTGCCTATGTTTGTGTAATCTTTTCCAACTTGTGCTGTTTAAACAATGCATATTCCCAGATTTATCAGTTTGTCTTATACCAATATGCAGAACTCATATTCACATCATGGTCTGGCTAGCTATCTATTAAAATGAAGTTCTGGGAAAGGTTTTTGTTTGTAGCAGCACTAACTGAAAATCCACCAATCGTTATTAAAATGTTTTAATACAGTGATAGCTCATGCTTGCTATTTATCCCTAGCATTAGCAAATTTGGTATAAAAATTTTATTTTGTTTAATGTGTTGACTTTAATTTCTCAATCAACTGTTTAATGTTAGAGAATTAGATGAAATGTTGATGATAATATAATAGTTAAAATTGCTTTGATGAATAAAAATTTAAATTTTTATGGTTAATATTGAAACATTACTTATAAGACTTCAGAGTCTGCATTTCAAATTAATCTCTTGACTGAATTTGGCTCACGAGACATTGTCCTGGCTTCAACAGCAGAGCAATCTTGTTTCACAGAGGCTGGTGCATCCCCTCAAGATGTGAGAAAAGAAGATAACTCCACAATACCACCGGAATAACCATATCAGCTCCTTAAAATCTTATAATACTCAAGATCCTAAACTCATACTACTACTGTTAACCACTTTAGGAGTTATTTGCACTTTCCAGACTAGGAATAATTATTCTTCTTCCTTTATATTATGGCTTTGTTGCTAGGCAAGGACAGGATAACTCTTAAATGTTGATACTAGTTAGTTCAATGGCATGAGGAAAGAACACCCAATGGCCTGGAAGATTGAATCTACTCGATCTGAATGATATTATATAATTATCTCTAGTCTACAACTTATCTTCTATTTAGCCTTATGTTTGTTAAATTATGAAATTTTTGAGACGTGATACACAAAACTCACATTTTAAGGTACCAATAAAAAGAAAATTACTAAACTTGCTATTTCGTTTTCATAATTTATGGAGCTACTTTATGTATCCATGTGTAGATGTGCTCAAGGTTTAGTCCACAAATAAACGATAGGATCTTGAGTACTGGTGAAATCAGTCGGATCTTGAAACTGCTAGGAGATTTCTTTATCAAAAATATAGTCTTGTGAAAACACTGCATATAGCCCAAAACATCTTGGTCATTTGTGTTTTTAGTTTAAGGTTTGCGCCTTATGTAAATTCTTTTTATTGCACTGTTTCGAATAAAAACTATGTCTGACTAACTTATTGCTTACTAAAGATCTGTGATCCCTCGATGCTATGTATAGTGTTTCTTGTGTACCTAAGGCTACATAAATATAAACTGCCTTACATTTATAGCTGACACTTGATTGCTGAAAGAAAGCTGACTGACAGCATTCAGTCAGCGCATTCCCTATTATGCATCATTTCTAACACTTCTATGCTTAAATTTCAATGTCAATATAACCACAATTACTGTACAACTCGGTAAACATCAGTCATTGTGTATGAAAGATATTAATCTGTAATACATTGTATGTTATTGTTCTTCTGTCTCTGAATTATTCAAAAATTGAATACACAGAGCAAAATGAATTAAAAACAATACATATTATGCTGTACACGACCGGTTCAAGTGGCGTGCAGATGTGTTTGTGTCGGAGTCTACAATTCGAGATATCAACATTTTGCTCTGGACAGGTATGTTGTATGTAGTTGGTGCTACACGCAGCATGTCTCGAGACAATTAGAACAACATTTGCTAGTGTTGCTGAGTTTCTATAACATTTCAACTCTGTTTACGTTGTGAAAAAGGACTGGTAATAAGAGTTATAGAATGTAAATCATCTGCATGTTTGACAGCGTAGTGTCATTGCATCATCTCAAGTCTGTATTGGAGGTAAAAAGCCTTGTCAAACAGTAGATTTGAACAATCAGGTGAGAGTCATATCAGAACAGGCAGATTTAATCTGAGTGTGAGATGCAGCCCACCTTAGGACATCTCTTGTAGGTTGTCACAAGTAGTACAATCATTGTTTGACTGTATTTTTTTATCACTTTATTGCCAATAATTTCATTTTAAGCAAAAATATTTTAAAAGTTATGCCAAACAAGAACCATAAAAAGGTAACGGTGTTAATTAACAGTTAATCAAATCAAATGGTTTAGCTTATAGCATTTAAAATACCTTTCTTTGTTAAGAGGACAGATATTAGGTGAAACGTTGCTAGTAATAATATACTTCAAAATAATTGTTAGAAGTTGTATACACTTTGTTTGTATTACGTACGCTGAAATGAGTTGAAAGCTGTAACATCATGTCTAAAACGAAGACACAAACCAGGAAGGTATTATAAGAAATATATAATTCATTCAGCTTGATCAAGCTGAGAGTCAAATGGAAGCAGATGTCTTTTCACAGCTTATAAAAGATTACAGAAAATTGTGATAAGAGAACTAGGCTAGTAGAGTGACTCAAGCATGTTTATTTATGTATTAGTAGAATAGTGTCAAGAAAAAGAAACATGTGGGCATGTCGGGTTTTTGTGAGTACTAATATGATAACATCAAGAGATCATTACATGTTGGTATACTTCTCTTGTACAATAGTGTCATCGCACTTTACATGTTTTCGGCTGATCTACAAATTGTTAGCTATGAAGATGGGTTCTTTACATAGTGCTACTATTTGCTTAGCTGGCAATAAGACATCATCTACTAACTAGTATTTAGCAAATATTACTACAGATTTCATATCCAGAAGGTAGGCATAGTCTGAAACTAGCATATATTTGGAGTTGTATGCACTTCTTAACAATAACCCATGTTGTTTGTATTAGATATCTGCTTAATAAAGAATGGTTGATGATTTTGAAACAGTTTCCTGTGTCTTTTTGAATATAACACACAGAGAAATTCGCAAAGGTACATGTATATGCATGCAGAACCCTTCAAATTAGAGCATCGAGTCAGCATTTAATAGGCATAACATGGCAGTACATGTGAAAACAAAGCCTGTGTTCCGTTCAGTGCAGTATGCATAGAATCTCACAAAGTGTCAGTCTAACACCAAGTGACTTTAAAAAGCAAGTACAGGGAAAGCAACAGCAGGCTAATGAACTAGAAGCTCTGCCATGCAAAGTGTTTTTTGATATTGTATTGGTTAATGCTTCACCTCATGCTGCCGGAGTATAGAATTGCATTGAAATGGGTGAACTAAAATTGATCTGGGCATTGTGTTAATGAATTCATTAAAAAACTGCTCCCTAATACTCTATTTTGAATGTTCAGTTATGTATTCAGGAGTCGTAGCGACAGGCAGTCCAAGTCTATACAGGGGTTGTAACTATTTGAAATGTCTCAAATGTTATTCGAGTGCTTGTCAAATAAACACTGAGTTGAAACGGTCTATCAGTAGCAATTGAGTATTTGCTTGAATTATCTTTTATACCCGCTGCCTCTAGTTGATTTCCAACTTACCTCTGACTTTTGCTGACCTTTAGATAAGAATGTCGGATTCAGACGACTCAAGTCAGTGGACAGAAGGTAAGTCATATGCTGAGTTACTTAACTTTTGTCTTTTATCATTGGCTGTACTTTCTGCTACGTCTGGCTACATATCATAGCTGTACTTCTTGCTACGTCTGGCTACATATCATAGCTGTACTTCTTGCTACGTCTGGTTACATATCATTGCTGTATTTCTTGCTATGTCTGGTTACATATTATTGTTGTACTTCTTGCTACGTCTGGCTACATATCATAGCTGTACTTCTTGCTATGTCTGGTTACATATCATTGCTGTATTTCTTGCTATGTCTGGTTACATATTATTGTTGTACTTCTTGCTATGTCTGGCTACATATTATTGCGGTATTTCTTGCTATGTCTGGCTACAGAGCATTGCTGTACTTCTTGCTACGTCTGGCTACATATCATTGCTGTATTTCTTGCTACGTCTGGTTACATATCATTGCTGTATTTCTTGCTATGTCTGGTTACATATTATTGTTGTACTTCTTGCTATGTCTGGCTACAGAGCATTGCTGTACTTCTTGCTACGTCTGGCTACATATCATTGCTGTATTTCTTGCTATGTCTGGCTGCATATCAATGCTGTACTTCTTGCTATGTCTGGCTACATATCATAGCTGTACTTCTTGCTATGTCTGGCTAAATATTATTGCTGTATTTCTTGCTACGTCTGGTTACATATCATTGCTGTACTTTCTGCTACATCTGGCTACATATCATTGCTGTATTTCTTGCTACGTCTGGTTACATATCATTGCTGTATTTCTTGCTATGTCTGGTTACATATTATTGTTGTACTTCTTGCTATGTCTGGCTACAGAGCATTGCTGTACTTCTTGCTACGTCTGGCTACATATCATTTCTGTATTTCTTGCTACGTCTGGCTTCATATCATTGTTGTACTTTTTGCTACGTCTGGCTACATATCATAGCTGTACTTCTTGCTATGTCTGGCTACATATTATTGCTGTATTTCTTGCTATGTCTGGCTACATAGCATTGCAAAGTTGGAAGTTTGAGAAACAAAATTAAAACGGAGCTAGCACCCAATTCTCTTCATACGCGATTGCGTTATTGATTTACTTCGGTTTATGGGCTGCCTACTTAATAGGACAAAATTGACTTCTATTCTCAAGGTTTTTGCAGCAAAAGGTATGCTCCATCAAACAGCAGAAAGCATGATGGTGCTATGTAAGTTGTGACAAATGCAGTTTTTGCTCAGCTGCAAACTTGAAGTTGTTTTTGGTTTCAAACATTTTATTGATGAAGAATTTGAGGTACTTTCTTGCTGAACACCGAGAACCATTTGATGTTGACTGCTTACCAATTCTATACATAACTTTGAGTACAATCAGAAAAAAACGTGTACTTCTGTCATGAATGCTTCTCTTCAAATCACCTACCAACATTATTTTAGATCCAACCTTTGCAATACTTGTAACCTTAAATACTTTCATTCTTCTTTTCACTTAATAAAATAATCACTTTTATTCTCTGAGTTACTTGAGTCTGGCGCTGTTAAACTGACTAGATTACTTCTGTAATCAAACAATGTTATATTTAACTAGAGGATAAATTGGAGAATTCTTTACCACTTTCGTGTCTACATGTCGAACAGTTCTCAAAGTTATCCACCCTTGACATGGACACACTACAGGTTATGCGCTAGACTTTAGTCCTCATTGCTTAATGCATACTACAAGATGTATGCTGCAAACTAGATAATACCGTATATGCTATGTATCATACACTATACATTGTTTACTTCGTGCTACACATTATTTAAGGGCCTCTACACACTTCAGCCTGTAAGCTATACTTTATACAGATGTAAAGCACAGTATGCAAAGCTTAGTTCACAAAGATATCTTTGGAACAAAATAAAGATATCTGTGGAACAAAAAGTTATGTTGTAGTATATTATGCGTGTACACATGCATTTATAACCACCGCGACAAATTTTGGGGAAAATTATGATCATCTATTTGTCACAAACTCTCAGAGGAGGCCGTTTAAGGAAAGATTATAATGCTGACAGCTTGTTTACTCGTTCAACAGCGCAAACATTTGCTCCAGCAGTTCCAACGTTCTCATATGAAATTTATTTACATGTTTTGTTAGTTTTGTGATAGTCATTATATTATAATCATTGTAATAACAAAGCTGGAAACTGTTTCACAACGACTCCCTCCCGACTTACTCAACTCGCATTATTCTATAGGTAATCAATAGAGGCGCTCACGGCCTGTTTATCATGAGTATTCTAACCCAGGTAACTCCAGTTTATTGGTTGACAGATGATGGAGAAGAAGATGAGTGGAAGTCGTCTGTGAAGACAAGGATGGAAGAGGAGTTGGCAAAAAGGGTCGCTGATGCCCTGCCCGAGACACCGCCCTTAGAACGTCTGCGCAAAAGACAGGAAGCAGCGCGTCGTGCACAAGAGTAAGAAAAAAAAACGTTCCATGATACTAGGATATATTCAAGGATATTCCGCTTTGGGCAATGAATGAACTAGCATGTTTTAGGTCTAATTATATTGTGGGCAACCACTTGTGTTAGCCAAAACATAAGTTGTTTTACACAACCATAGCTCAAAAAATGAGCTAACAAGCAAAATCTATGCATATGCATGTACATTTAGAAATGTAAGTATTGTTTAAATATATGTCCAGGTAAGTATTATTTTATTGACTTCTCTATACGGTATGGAAGGCTAAGCATTGGCTTATGACATTGATCTGATGTCAGTCTAAACGCAACTAGGCTTACAACCTTTCATAATATTTTGTGAAACATTCGCAATGTAGCACGAACGAAGTTTTCAAATCAATGGATCGTTTGAATAGTGGCAGTAAGTTATTGGGTAGTTAAGTGTGAAAGGTGTTCAGTGGGGCTAACAGCAAGGGACCGGTATTCAGGCACTGTTCAATGTCTGCTTTAACTCACTATGTCCAAGTGCTTAGCCTTAGTTTCAGAAGAGTCTCGATAAATGGAGGAACTCCTCACTAGCTCAAAATGTCATTTATATTGCTTCTAGCTTATTTCTCAAAACTCTCTGTGTGTAGGAAAGGTCTTGACAGTACAAAGTAGGGCCATTAGCACCTCCACCCTCCCTTTGGTGAGAAGTTGAGGCTGTTCTAGGTTTAACCTTTTGTCTTTGACATATGTGGTAGTTTCAAATATTAAAAATCCTACTTTTGACTCACAGACTATTTTTTAAGCTTTTAAATAAATAAAAAGGTTTGCTGAATAGGCGGTTTAGTGGGAGTTGTCATCGAATGAGTGTTGTTAGAGTGCGGCAAGGATATCGAAACAGTTCGGAACATTTCCCACAGTTGTTAGTAACCTGTAAGAACTTGATTTTACGTCTAGTTGATCATATCGTTTGTCAATAATGAAGAACAGCACAAACACGACAGAAATACTGTCATGTGAACTCGATGTATCAGTATGTATGGTTTTCCTTGTTTTGGTTTTGATCATTTATTGACGTTAGTCTTTCCTTCCTTTGAGTAACCCAAACCACACAAATCCTACTTACCGATAGCTGAGAAGTTAAAGGTCATGTGATCAAAGGATTGAAATATTAGCATGACAAATAGCGGCATATCTGGTCTAAAGTATACATAAGCCTGACTCTACTCACAATGTATTGTGGGCTGTGAATGTAAACTAATACCAGGACATGGGATAATCAGCTGAGTTGATTAGCTGATTACATATTAGCTACTACAGCAAATATCCGTGACTAAATCAGCTACTACAGCAAACATCCGTGACTAAATCCCGTCTTCTTCAGTGACTGATCGTTTTCATCCATTTGTAATAAAATGAAAATCTTTTTTATTCATTCTCGGTGAGTTACAGAGACTCTGAAGATCAGTGTTGCCCATGTTCAATGCCCATGTATATATTGCCAGCGTTCAGCATATTTGTCACCCATGCTCAGAATATCTGTCACCCATGCTCAGGATATCTGTCACCCATGCTCAGCATATTTGTCACCCATGCTCAGAATATCTGTCACCCATGCTCAGGATATCTGTCACCCATGCTCAGGATATCTGTCACCCATGCTCAGCATATCTGTCACCCATGCTCAGTATATCTGTCACCCATGCTCAGGATATCTGTCACCCATGCTCAGCATATCTGTCACCCATGCTCAGGATATCTGTCACCCATGCTCAGCATATTTGTCACCCATGCTCAGAATATATGTTTTCTATGATTTAGAAGTTATATGTAGTTTTGAATAAATGAATATATATATATATATACATACATATACACTATACGTAATTGTATATATTGTATATATATTTCTTTATTAAAAAATTAATATAATGTACAATGTATAAATATATATATATATATATATATATATATATATATATATATATATATATATATATATATATATATATATATATATATATATATATATATGTGTGTGTGTGTGTGTTATATAATAATATAATACATATATATACATATTTATATATATGTAATTGTACATATTATATATAGATTGTGTATACTATTTATAATATATGACACTGACCCGGGACACAGTTTGTTTACTTCAGCCGTGAACTCCATTCCTATAGTAACAACCCAAAGACCACTCAATTACCGCCCTTACTATCCTACAGGCATATCACATGTCTTCTTTTTCTTCCCTTCACGTCTTACTTGTGGAGGTGCCTTTTTACTGTCTCCCATTTTTACAGGTTTGACCCTGATGACCTCAACGCTCATCTAGACTTCTCCGAGGAATTCTACTTGAAACGAGAACAGGAAACGATAAGCCAGATAAAGGGTCGTTTGCTCGGACTAGATGTCTGGGAAAAAGGTAAGCGAGTGGAGGAGGAGGAGCCAGAGGAAGAACAGACTGAAGAGGGGACGCAGATGAAGGAAGTGACAAGGCAATATCAATTTTATGAACCTCGCGATAGACCAGCCGGCGTGTTCCAACAGTAAGTGTTTGTTATTCAAATACATTGAAATGGAAAGCTAAAGAGCAGTGTGGAAAAACAGCCAATTATAACGAAAGTGGTTCAAACTACCGAGATACCTGGTCGAGGTTCTTGTTTCAACAGTGTGATGTCAAGGTTCCTATGCTAACAGTGTGGTGTTGTTCAGGTTCCTATGCTAACAGTGTGGTGTTGTTCAGGTTCCTATGCTAACAGTGTGGTGTTGTTCAGGTTCCTATGCTAACAGTGCTATGTTGTCAAGGTTCCACTGCTAACAGTGTGGAGTTGTTAAGGTTCCTATGCTAACAGTGTGGTGTTGTCCAGGTTCCTATACTAACAGTGTGGTGTTGTTCAGGTTTCACTGCTATCGAGTCAGAGATGCTTGAACAAGTTAAAAAGACTCCACAATGTAAAGGAGTCATCGTCAGACTCAACTTCAGCTTTCAATAAGCAGGTGGAGATAATGCTCAAAGCGTCGAATAATTAACACAAATGTAGTGCTAAAAACCTAATTTGAAACAAAGGTAGTGCCAGAGGTAACATTTCATAATCGAATCTTATACAAATGTGGAAAAAAAAGTCTGGAAAAGGCTCCTTCGATAATGCTGGCCTCATTTCCATAAAACTAATGTATAGGCCTATAGGCCAGGGTTAATACATCCGTCAAATCAGATGCAAGGTTACACATTCATAAGTTTGTTTTGTAAATCTGGATTTGAACTGAACATTTAAACCATGATGGTTCAAAGATCCTCTGAAGCAGTAGCCTCAAATCTCAACAGATATTTAATGCAATTAGAATTGAACTAAAGCTAAGGCTGAGCCTACAGTCAAAGGAATACTAGTTGGGCTCATTTCCTCTACCAGTCAATCAGCTCAATCAGTGTTTAATCAATTAGCTTCTAGAATGTTCCTATTCTTATCCTCTCGCTGAGATTAGGAGCGTTTGGCTAGCCTGAGAAAACCTGGACATCTCCTGCAGAGCCAACTTTTTACAATGCTAGTGTAACTTTATTTTTTCTAGTTGTCTTTGCATGACGTAAGAAGCGTTTGTGAAAAATATTCAGAGTTTTTGGAAGTTGATGGTTCCAAGCCTTTACAATAGCTGCTATTTTTCAAGAGTCTACAGAATACTGAAACCCTTTGCAAAAAATGTCTGCAAACAGACATGCCACCTGTGTCTCCTATATTGTGATTATCAGCTTTCATCAGTTATACGTGGAAATCCTTGTTAAGGAATACTTATCAGGAGCCGGGAATGTGCTGCCCCTAGGACTTATGCTGTATGAAAAGTAAAGGTAAATAAAATTACATGAATTATGTTTTATCTATTACGCAGTTTTGGAGTAGTTGCGAGTACTTCACAGACTTCATTCGATGCCAACTCACTAGTACCTCTTCTGCCACATCCAAAGCTGGAGCATATCATACCCGCAGAACCAGAGCCACTTTACTCCTCAGTGAAATATGGTACGGTGTGATATTCTATTGGCAGCGCTTATTAAGAGATGACAAAGGTTTTATAAAGATATCTGCAACCTTCCTTTAGGCCTCCGCAACCATCCCTAGATATTTGCTTCATGCTTTGGCTCTCCTTGCAGTCATTGGATCAAGAACATATGAGAATCAAGTTACTCCATTTACACACAAATTAAGAGGTTCCGGAATTGTCTATGATTCACAGAAATCTCCAAAAGTGCAAAAAGTGGAACAGCCAACCAACCCACTTATAGCTCCAAATTTAGTCTTCGAGTCACGATTCGAAAGCGGAAACCTTAGACAAGCCAGAAGAGTGTGAGTGATACAAAAGACAGTACATTTATTTTCATCTAATAGTTAAGTATGGTAATCACATCACCTAAAAACTGTCTACAGTGTGTTGTTTGTGTATAATATACCGGTACATATAGTGTCTCGATCATGCTTCCAGCTAGTAGCACACTGTCTACTTTCAGCCTAAGTTTAAACACCTATGATGATGCATTTGTTTGTTTATTGCTATTATGCAATTGCTAAAACTGTATCCCTGTCAATTTTAGAAACCAATTTGAATATGAACTGGTGCTCAAGACGGACATGTTCACCAAGCGGCACACACAGTGGTATTATTTTCGTGTGCAGAATATGGTGCCAGGAATTATATACAAGTTTCGAATAGTCAACCTCTTAAAAAAGGACTCTCTTTACAACTATGGTATGAATCCTCAGTAACAACTGTATGAATCCTTAGTAACTACAATACGAATCAATTTTGGATACAGTTTTGGGTATCTAATAAAGTGCCTCACGGCAGGCAGTTATGTTGCACCTTTTAAAAGCGCAACATGAAATGTTCTGCTGCAAGACAAACTAAAATTACTCTATTAAATATCAGCATGATGGAGACAAGGCTTATTCAAGTCTAATTCATTTTCCTTTTTCATTTTTATCAACAATACACATACACTTAAAATTTGATTTTCAACATTTCATAAAATTCTTGAAGGTTTCCGAGTAAAATTCTTAAGATATTATGGCCTGCTTTAGTGTTAATCTTCTTCACATGTTTAAAGTTTTCTGCAATTTTCATATCTTTGTAGAGCAATTTTAGCTTGATTTTCATTAATATGGTTGTGGCGACACTGCGAGCATGTGTGTTGCCAATAATATCACAGCCTAAGTCTATGTTTTATATATTTATTACACTATGGACAGGTATGCGACCCCTCATGTACTCTGAACAGCTAGTCATTCACAAGAGACAGGGTTGGATCAGACACGGGCATCATATAAGGTGACAAGCACACTGTGGCTGCTGCTCTGTTACGTAAAAACTATCTTGTCTTGTTCAGTTCAAGAACAACTTTTAGTTATATTTTCTATACTGCTGCAAAGCCCATGCATTTGGTATTACCTCATACATGTACGAGTTTCGATACTACAACACGGTTCTTCTTCAAAGTGGTGCATGATTTAGTTTGTCTTCATTTTTTGATCTAGTGCTTGAGTTTTGTGTAAATTTTTAGAAGTTCGGGGTTTGGGATTTTTGTGTGAATATGCATTTAGTTGTGGTTTTGATACAATTAGTTTATTGATCAAAAAATGGAATTGAATGAGTCGCTGTTAGATCAATTGTCCATGACCGGTAGTTGTGGTAAGAGGAGTTTAAGAACGAAGCAAATGCTAATATAACTCTGTTTATAGCTATGGCCGGAATGTTCAGCACCTTCTCAACACTCTGCTCAATCGTGAGATGGCATACTATGAACTGGAGTGGCAGTTGGAATTCCCATACAGAGGGGATACTTGCTACTTCGCGCATTGCTATCCCTTCTCCCACTCAGACCTCAAGATTGATCTCGCATCGTTGACATGTAACAATAGGTACAAGTCATATCTCAAACAGGAAGTGATGTGCACATCACGGGCGGGACATGAGTGCTATTTGCTCACCATAACCAACTTTGGTAAGCCCCTAGAAATGTGTTCTTGAGTCTGAGCTCAATGAGTTGGAATAAAGATTTCCTTAAATGTTGACATAAAGGTGGAAGCACATTCTAAATGGTTTTATATTGAGTATAATGTTACAGAAAAGACACACTGCAATAAGAAGTGTATAGTTGTGTCAGGTCGAGTTCATCCAGGAGAGAGCAACTCCAGTTGGATGATGAAAGGGCTCTATGAGTTCCTGATAAGTGATGATCCGGATGCAAAGGTAGAAGATACATTGAAGCTTTAACAGCTATCAATAAAATTGTTAAAAATGTTTTTATGTAGCAATTTCAAAAGAAAAAATAATGACAGTCTTCAATATAAAAGTAAAATCTAATCTTATAATAGTAGCAAGCCTATTTCAGAAATGAAATTGTTGGTTATTGTTGTCAGTAATACATTCAAAAGGTATTAGAAGATGTAGACAAAACATGCTGTAATAGTAATTTGATAAAAGAGTTGATGATTGGCTAGTTAAAAGTCTCTAAACCAATAAGATGACATTGAGCTTTAGCTCAGTCTCTACAAGATTGCAAAATATACTAACTCGTATGAATGTGATCCAGTAACACAATCCTTCAGGAACTAAGGGATCGATTCGTATTCAAGATCATTCCTATGCTGAACCCGGATGGTGTCATAGTAGGCAACTACAGATGCTCACTGCAGGCTAGAGATCTCAACAGGAACTACCGGTGGCCGAGTAAAGACCGTTTTCCTACAATATGGCACGTGAAGAATCTAGTCGAATCATTGCAACAGGAATCTGGTGTAAGTAGGTTTTTGCTACGACTTGACAAAACTGTCTTTCTACTGCATGTGCTTAATGTTTAGCATGTTGCATAATATAACATAGCATAATAATATAATTAAATTTATAATTGTTTTATTTATATTTGTTTTAATTATATCTAATATATTTATAACTTATTTATTTATTATTTATAATTATATTAAGTTATATAATAATAATAATAATTATAATGTATAATAATACTGTGTAGTAAGTAGCATCTCTGTTGCTTCTCATGCAAAACTTTTACCACTTCTACATTCTTCTAGTGACACGGCTAGATTCGTTTTTACTAATTCAGAATTCTACATCGAAACTTATCTATTCATTACCTTGAGTTACCTTCACTTAACATATTGAATGTCTTTTAAAACCAGACCAGTGAGCATTGATCAAAACTCCAAATACGGCATTTATAAAACACTCACATAACAAATATGAAAAATTAAGTAATTGTCTCCCCTCACCCATTCAGTTCCTGAGATCCATCTTTATTGAGGGCGGTGTAACGAACAGCCTCAACCACAGTCTTCCAAAATAGTCTTCATTGCGCTGTGACTCCACTGCTCCAATTACCCAGCAAACTGATGATCATGTCTTAGATTATCAGCTAACTATTTTACCAGTTGTTATTCCTGTCAGTGGTTATACCCATCAGTGGTTATACCCATCAGTGGTTATACCTGTCAGTGGTTATACCCGTCAGTGGTTATACCCGTCAGGGGTTATACTCGTCAGGGGTTATACCCGTCAGTGGTTATACCCGTCAGTGGTTATACCCGTCAGTGGTTATACCCGTCAGTGGTTATACCCGTCAGGGGTTATACTCGTCAGTGGTTATACCCGTCAGTGGTTATACCCGTCAGTGGTTATACGTTATCATGAAGATAGCATTGCTGATAGAACACGCGTAGGCTTGAATAGAAAAAATGCTGCATGAGAAAGATTTCTAGTTTCGATATGTCAAGTCGTAATAATAGTAATAATAATAATAATAATAATAATAATCAAACAAGAAAGCAAAGAGGTATGTAATAATCATAGAAAACAAGTTGTAAAACAGTTTAGTTTACTTTTGCATACCAGTATATCTCAAAACAGTTGTAAAAATCGCCAAGAGTTTGTATCGCTAACTGTCATTGACTACAATCAAATAGCAAAAAATGGAGAAAATAAAGTTTAGCTTGAAATGCTTTGATACAAAATTATTAAAAACAATTCAGTTGCATTTTTTTCATGTATCATAACAGAAAATGCACTTAAACAAATGGAATGAAGAGTGTTATGTCTTTTTATATTTGTACACTTGGTAGGAATAATAACAATGAATATGTAGTTCAGTGGTGTATATTTGTACCTCTTTTCTGTAAAGAGCTCCACTTATGAACGGTGCCTACAAAGCAAACTGAAGATATAAACTGCTTCCTCCAAACAAAACTGAGCTGTGTAATAATAGTATTTTAGTAAAGTATAACTTATCAAGAAGTTCTATAAATAGCGAGCTTTTTTCTATAAAGCTGATCATGTAGCTGATCATTTATGATGTTTATGATATATCATATATGTCCCTACATATGTAGCTTCATATGTAGCTTCATATGTAGCTATATATTTAGCTATATACATGTATGTAGCTATATATTTAGATATATACATGCATATAGCTATATATTTAGCTATATTCATGTATGTAGCTATATATGTAGCGATCATCAAGCTCATTTGTAAGCATTCCTGTAGCCCGTCAAACAGTGCATCATATAATTGATGTACATATAATGTTGAAACATGTCAGAATGGATCTCAAGTAGTCATAAATGTTAGCTGCTGATTTTGGTACTTGTCTTTGACTTTAGCTGCAGCATCAGTGGCATCATGTAAGAATGAGTAACTAGAAACAATCTATTATCAGCCATTGTTGTAAGGCTGATCCTAGGAAACAAGCTAAATGAACTTACGGCCGCCATCTTGTTAGTTAATAATATGAACCAATGGTATGCAGTTTTCCTGCTTTCCTAAATTAAGTTTAAAAGATTGAATTGAGAACTTGGAAGCAGCAGAGGTCTATTATTACTCTTACTACAGCCCTGCATCTTGTATTGTTAAGTCAATATTTCTTGTTATCATTTGGCTGACCTGAGTCTAGCTATCTGTCATATGCCCAGTCATATGTATAGCTATCTGTCATATGTCAAGTCATATGTATAGCTGTCTGTCATATGTCCAGTCATATGTATAGCTGTCTGTCCTATGTCTGGTCATATGTATAGCTGTCTGTCATATGTCCAGTCATGTGTATAGCTGTCTGTCATATGTCCAGTCATTTGTATAGCTTTCTGTCATATGTCTGGTCATATGTATAGCTGTCTGTCATATGTCCAGTCATATGTATAGCTGTCTGTCATATGTCCAGTCATTTGTATAGCTTTCTGTCATATGTCTGGTCATATGTATAGCTGTCTGTCATATGTCCAGTCATATGTATAGCTGTCTGTCCTATGTCTGGTCATATGTATAGCTGTCTGTCATATGTCCAGTCATGTGTATAGCTGTCTGTCATATGTCCAGTCATTTGTATAGCTTTCTGTCATATGTCTGGTCATATGTATAGCTGTCTGTCATATGTCCAGTCATATGTATAGCTGTCTGTCATATGTCCAGTCATATGTATAGCTGTCTGTCCTATGTCTGGTCATATGTATAGCTGTCTGTCCTATGTCCAGTCATATGTATAGCTGTCTGTCATATGT
Organism: Watersipora subatra; assembly: GCF_963576615.1. Lineage (NCBI taxonomy): Eukaryota > Metazoa > Bryozoa > Gymnolaemata > Cheilostomatida > Watersiporidae > Watersipora > Watersipora subatra. The sequence goes on along the minus strand of NC_088711.1, from coordinate 16,377,625 downwards.
CCAGTCATATGTATAGCTGTCTGTCCTATGTCTGGTCATATGTATAGCTGTCTGTCCTATGTCCAGTCATATGTATAGCTGTCTGTCATATGTCCAGTCATATGTATAGCTGTCTGTCATATGTTCAGTCATATGTATAGCTGTCTGTCATATGTCCAGTCATCTGTATAGCAATCTGTAATATTTCCAGTCATCTGTATAGCTATCTGTCTTAAAATTTCTCCACTTATGTTGTCTGTACTGAGTTCCTCTAGAGCGGTAAACAAATATAATTGAAAGCATGAGGCAATGGGGCAAATGCTTTCCCTTTGCCTGAGAGCAGGGATCGTAAGGAGCAGCCAACCCACTTATGCAAACTTGTAATTCCATTTACAGGTGTTTGTCTATTGTGATTTCCATGGGCACAGTCGGAGGGCGAATGTCTTCATGTACGGTAACAGCTTGGCTGACCCGAGCAACCCTGATGTAAATGGTGGAACTATCAAAGATTTCTTGAGTGAGAGGATGTTGCCATTCATGATATCCCAGCTGGTAAGCATTTTATTATTTTTACAATGATAGTGGTTGTTTAGCATTAACTGTGATGGAAGTTGTCTGTCCTTATTGTCCAACCTATGTAAATGACTACTTTTTTGGTTCTCAAATTATGAAAAAACTACAAGGCTTGGCATCATCCATGTATACGTACGGTTGTATGTGTTATGTATAAAAGTTAAAATATACCAACGGCTAAAGTTTAGGCTGTAGAGGTTTCTGCACGATTCTCAATGGTTGTCCAGTTGTCTCAGCAATTGAGAAAGTTTTACAAATGACTATCTCTATATTCTTATTTGTTTCTTTCATGATTGTGTACAGTTAAAACGCAAATGCTGATGCGCACACACAACAAACAGACCCATTCTCAGCAGAACAAAATGAATCATTACAGAATACGAGGGATGTTTGTACACATTAACATTTACAACATGTAATCTCTGTACCCACAACACACTTTAATACCACTGCTAAAGTAAATTAATGTTTATGAGAAGTTGGCCGAGCTGCAACACCCTCTTTCAACCTTTGGAGTCATATAATAATTTATTTATGGTGTTTTTAGGATCCAGAAATGTTCAACTTTCAAGGCTCAAGGTTTGCAATAAGGAAGTGCAAGGAGTCAACAGGCAGAGTTGTTATGTTTCGACAGCACAACATCGCAAATAGCTTTACTATGGAGGCAACATTCTCAGGGACCAAAATCGACCAGTGAGTTGGGTCTGTCATCATCAAGCCTAACTTTTCAGTTACACACAGCATCAAGTTTAAAGCTCAAGGATTCAATAACCTGCAATTGGAATTCTAGAATTTTCTAAACCGCGTGCTACTTATACTAAACGTCTAGGTCAAGGATTCCCAACCTTTTTCATTCAATTCCCCTTTTGCCTTTTCATAAATTTGGTTTCTCCGCACTTTTAACTCACATGATTAAAAATAACCAATACAAATTATAATCCCATTTAATTGTACATATCTAAACATATACCAACATACTATTAATTTTTATACAGCACGCATTCAACACACAACTAAACATGGCCTTCAGCATGGTGGTGAATCGGTTTATGACTAGGTTAACTTGCTATCCAATCAAAATCTGGATGGATGTGTTCACATATATTTGGGTTCTGACTAGTAGCTCATTATTAGCAACTAGTGTTATAGATAAAATCAAAATGTTAAATGATGAAACACAAACTCACACGGGACTCTAGGACAAACATCAAATCAGACACCTCTCTGTTTCTCCGTTGTATATTCAAAATTCTCTTCTGGGGAGAAATTCTTCCCTAGTTGGGAACCGCTGGTCTGGGTTGTTGTGGTTGGTCAGCTACCCCTGATCTAGGTTGTTGTGGTTGGTCAGCTACCCCTGGTCTAGGTTGTTGTGGTTGGTCAGCTACCCCTGGTCTAGATTGTTGTGGTTGGTCAGCTATCTACAACTTATAAATTTATCCAGCTATGAAGATACATTGCAAATTTATCTAATTTTTTTCCGTTTGTTTCAAGGTTTTGATGCGAGATGATTAAATCTGTGCAATTATTGATGTTTGTCTCTAAACGCTTTGCTAAACTGCTGCCTGTTGCAATAATTACACACAGAAGGCGTGTTGTAGAGATGGAGCAAGGCATTATAATCAACAGGACTTCATGGACGCTGGCGCACTGTTTGCAAGAGGCGTGCTGCGCTACTCTAAAGCCATAGAAGACAAAGAGTAAGTCGATGAGTCTCATATTAACTAGAGATAACTTTTAAGAGTTACTATAGAAGGTCAAGGTCATTATGTCCTGATTACTAAAGCTGCATAGTGGTGATAATGTCCATAACTTCTACACATTTTAATGAGTTTTATTCAGTGGATTACTAAAATATTTCTCAATTGCTGATCATCACTACTGCAGGTCTTCTAGTTCACCTGCTGACTCCTTGAAGTCCTTTCAGTCTACCTGCTGACCATTTATAGCTTTTGTAGTCCATCTGTTGACCACTTATGGTTTTCACAGTTTACCTGTTGACCAGTCATAAGTGCTTCTCCTGCTAACCAACCACAGTTCTTGTAGCTTAACTTCTAACCAATCATAGTTCTTGTAGCTTGTCTACTAACCAATCATGGTTCTTATAACTCATCTGCTAAGCAATCATAGTTCTTGTAGCTCACCTGCTGACCATCACAGCTCTTATAAATCAAAAAATTGTTTCTTTGTTTACAACTTGTTAAACCTTGACTTTATTCAACACGCTTATAAATTATATACCAGGTGTAAATGCGTTATATTCAGTAACTCCCAATACCCTGTGACATTTTAGTATGCTAACAGTTAGCCTTATGACAGATGGTAAAAATTGATGGAAAGAAAATTAATTGCTCTAATCATTACATAAATAGAAAAACTGCAGCTACAAATACCATAGTTACAATGTCATCATAATGCACTGCCTCGTTTTAGAGTGGAGGCTCAAGCCTTTCTCCAATTAGCCAAAGACATTACGCAGCAGGTATTGAACAACTCTATTAAACGTAAGCTCATCACGACCACAAAACAGGTCTGTGAAAGTCAAACTGCCGAAGGTGAACAACCAGAGAAAGAGTCGACCGAAGAAGATAATTCTATTGGTGAATCAGCCAAGGGACAACCATCCTCAAGTATGTACATCATAAGCATCTCATTGTTGGGTAGCAAAAACATTTGAGACTCCCTATAAATAATTAAAAAGACTTGAGGCCCAGTATATGTATAGATTATTAAAAAAATTGAAATTCACGATAGATTAGCAGAGCAACTTGAGACTCGCTACAGATTAGTAGGGAGACTTGAGACTCGTTATAGATTAGTAGGGAGACTTGAGACTCACTATAGATTAGTAGAGAGACTTGATAATCACTATAGACTAGTAGGGAGACTTGATAATCACTATAGACTAGTAGGGAGACTTGAAACTCACTATAGACTAGTAGAGAAACTTGAGACTCACTATAGATTAGTAGAGAGACTTGAGACTCACTATAGATTAGTAGAGAAACCTGATGCTCACTATAGACTAGTAGGGAGACTTGAGGCAAACGATAGATTAGTAGAGAGACTTGAGACTCACTATAGATTAGTAGAGAAACCTGATGCTCACTATAGACTAGTAGGGAGACTTGAGACAAGCGATAGATTAGTAGAGAGACTTGAGACTCACTATAGATTAGTAGGGAGACTTGAAACTCACTATAAATTAGTAGAAAGACTTGAGACTCGCTAAAGATTAGTAACAAGACTTGAAACACACTATGTGATGTCATTTCACACTTTTTTTGGCATCTTAACCGCGATCAAGTTTTATCAATTCTAATCTTACACATCTCAACAGTCAGATAACTTAAAACATCAAAAAAATCGCAAATGTTAGAAAAAGTACCAATTCTTTTGAATAAAATCTACTAAAATTTTGTGCAAGTTTATTTTGACACATGTTGGTAAGTTTATGATTTGTAAATTGAGAAAAATGCATGTCTAGTGTAAAGTGGGTAAATGCTAGTCAATTACCTGTGAATCAGTTTAAAAAATATATTTCCTTATTTAGGTCTGAAGAACAAAACATGAAACGATGAACATGTTTAGGTTCTAGGCTGGTCACACTCACTACAGCTAAATAGAGTCACCACCTTTAACTATGCATACAAATTATTTTGTTCTCTTTATCTTTAGCGAACAGAAGGGATAGCAAGAGTCGGAAAAAGGGGAGGGGAGCGGCAAACAACTACTCCGATGAAGCTGACCCTGGAATCAGCGTCAGCCATGCAAAGGCAGCGATGGAGCAACTTAAACTCATCACAGACAGCAATGAGAATTCTCTTCAGGAGTGCTTTGGTCTACTAGAGAACCTTTCTATAGTGTCCAGCTTTACCCAACAATCAGAGTAGGTAGCTTTGAGGAAAACATTAGAAATAATCTGAATGGGTGTGTCTTTTCCTTAGTACCACTTACAAGTAGATGGATAAATACTTACTTGTAGTTGGATGGTCATTTATCTATGTATTTCCTTTAGTTGTTTTATTTACTAAACTATTAATCATCCATCTCACGGATTTAACCCACTTGTATATAGGTATACATAAAATTAAAGATGAAATGGTTGTCTTGTTACAAGTATTATAAAGCTGACTTGTGTGTAATATTTTGTAATACTGTATGTTGTAATATGGGTAAAGTAAGTGCCAGTGACCATCAGGATGTGCAACAGCTTTAAACACAACGGCTTAAAGCACAGTTTGTAAACCAAGTGAATACGTCGTCCGCCCTGGTAAATTCCATGCCTAACTTTGGTATTTATTTCTATGAAATCTTAGAGCTCTTTTGAGACTCTGCATTTCTTTGCAGATCTAGTGACAGCGATAGTGAGTCTGAACCCGAAGTGTCTCAAGAGAAACCTAGAAAGAAAAAAAAGAAAAACAAAAAAAAGAAAGACAACAAAAAAGCTGGAAAGGTGATCAAATTAGCCACGATTTTTGGGAGTTGTCTATACATGTACAGCTACTATTAACTTGTTATGTAACGAGGAATCTGTGTTGCTGCAACTATTTTATTTTGTAGACACTTTCTAATATTAGTGATGAATATGTTTTGAGGAACTTCAAGCCCGCTGCTACAAAGACATCAAAACCAAGTAATGCTACGGGCGCACCTGCGGGTGGGCAGCCCAAACAAATAGGATATTCATCTGCGCCTCCAAGACAGTCGCAAGAAGAGGATTCAGTCAAACTAGCGGTAAGTTTTACAGCTTGAAACATGGCTGATAGTATCAAATGATTGTGTTCTTATTGCAATAAGCTGTGCCGAGTCTGACGAGCTTGCTCCCAAAGGCACCTTTATTTGACCTTCAATTATCCGCTGCGAAATGCGTGTACACCTAATCATGAGTCTCAGCGACTGCGATGTTGCTATCTACCAGAAATATTTTGTGCAGAACCAAACTGTGATGCTTGGCTGTCAGTTGACCAACAGCATGTTATGGTTGCATTCAACCGCTACACTTTTTTCATTTATTCGTACTATAATAAGGGCATTTTTATTTCAGTGATTTGGCTAACTAGCAGCCAATTCTAGTTAAGATATTATGAATATGTAAAGTTTTTAAGTCCTTATCACCATGGAATCTTGCATTATGAATTTTAAAGATTTTACTGCAAAAATTGCATTTGTAAGTTTTATGAATGGCCATTACTGCGTATCATTGTGTGAATCGGAGATACCTAATCTAATTTCTGATATACTTTCAGAATTATTACTCGTTTTTGAGAAATCAAAAATTGATTATATCAAATGATAGACACTCTCTTGGTTTCCTGTAAATACATGTAATTTGTGAAAATTTTATGGTGTAAAAAGAGGAGAGGGTGTAACTTTAAGTTAGACTGGCTCACATGTCACATTGCAATCATTAATCCCGCGGTAACAAGACTGTAAATTAAGAAGAATATTCAATGATTCACTTCAATTTACATCAATTTTCACTTTATTTTATAATTCAAAAACAAAAGCTGCAATTTCATATTCTCTCACAAGTTTTTATTATGTGACATATATTGGCATACTAGCTGTGCCTCCCGGCGTTGCCCGGGTAATAAAAAAGTCTTTGGACAGAAAATTGATTTGTATTTAAGATAATTATAACAAAATTTGCCATTCTAACTTTCAAACTACATATCTTGAGAAAATTTTTTTGTTTTATAAACAATGAGAAGTAGTGAGAGTTGCTCGCTATTACTCAGTTTAATAATGTGAGCGAACAGCTTCTCGTGACGTTATGCTATGACCCGCGTCATATGCAAAGCAGTTAGGTATTTGCTCTCATATACTGACTTATATTGGCAAGTTAGCAATTTGATTTCTGCAGTCTAGTGGGTAAGGCGTTAGACTGGTGAACAGCAGGGTCAACGTTCGAGTCTTTTTCGGTACGGATTATTTTTCCAAGATTTTAAGATCTTTAGCCGGACAATCAATCCTACAAACCTACATACGACAAACATTAAGAAATATATATATAGATTACAATAGATTCCAGCTTGATAGCTCTAGTGTGCTTGACAATTTGCTTCAAATTTTAAGAAACTAAATAAAAATAGCACCCAGGTCACATGACCTGTTGCAAACCATTCAAATTTAGTTTTGTTGTGTTGCTAACAGATAGCTCTTTCAGCCTAGGTGAAAGTTATCTACTTCAATATTTATGGTAGGACAACTCTACAAAACTATTGTTACATATACGTAACATGGGTACTGTGACCATGGGTAATGGGGAGTTAACTCCATATGGGTAGTGGGGGGGGGGTTAATTCCACATAACCTATTTGAGATACATAATCTTCAAGAGATTCTATGACTAATCAACAATTTGGCCTTCTATAATCAGTTGCCCTACATTGTGTCGGCTACTCTATAATGTTGCATCTAGATATATTGGTCAGATCTTTACAGGTCCTTCCAGCTATTAAGGACCAGGAAGGAGAACCTACATTGTCAGTCAGCTCTGCAGGGGTAAGCTCACCCATATAGATATTACTTTATACTGTTATACTAGTTTAAGCACGCCTAGTAAAGCTGACCACTACATTTGATATGTCTGAGACTGTAAAATACACCAAGTCAGGATAAACATATCATGACTGAAATCTTCAGTATTTATAAAGCTGTAATGTCTGAGTGGGTAGAAGAGCTCATGATTAAAACTGATTGACCAATCATGGGCAAGAATAATTTGAACATTATTGAAAAAGAGTTTCTCACTAAAAAACCTATAGGTGTAAAACCATTTTAAGGAGTAATTATCCTTTCTGTTTTACATTTAATTCCAGTTTCATGTATTGGCATGTATTCTTTAACCCAAGGTGTATAAGTAAACACATGAAGTGGCTGAGAAATAGGAAAAGATAATCTTCGCGTTCTATTTTAATTTCTATATCCACATCAATATTTATTTTTAAAGCATTCATCCTTCATATCCTAGGAAGCTTTTTTATTATTACATTGTAGTCATAACTAAGAAATGCTAGTGTTGGGTTCGCTTAATCGGTCTTTCACTGACATACTTGTGGTTGGACCATGATTAGCCTCATGCAGCTGGATAGTAAAACATGAGCTAAAGCTGTAAATGGTTGTCTATGCATGAGTAGTAAGACAAGTGTACATATATTTTGGTGTTACTTTTTTTCACAGGTCGTATCCTCAAGGATATGTCATATTTTTCCCGATAGCCCTGAGAGTAGCTTCAAAATTCCATCTTGGCAGCATTATTCTAGTACAGCGCCTTTAGCATTGACCACTAGCATATCTTACACTAACCAGAACTGTCTAAGCAATCCCATCAGCGTAGCCAATATTCTGGAACAATGTGACATTAGGGTAAGAGACAGTAGTCATATAAGCATCCCCAACCATAGCTACCCCAAACAGCTTCCCCAAATTCCAAAGTCCGTGTAGGTAGACTACGTATAAATATGTCCCCACCATAGAGGAAACTACTCATCGATGGTAAGATGGAGCACTTCTAGCTAGTCATTTAGATCATCTCTTTCTTTCCAACTTATTTCATTTTAAAAACATCCTCTGTCTTTGTTGTGTTACCTTTTGTTCCAATTAGTAGCACCAAGAAAGTGTGGCTACAGTGAATCTGCTGCTTTCTTATGGGCAGCATAGAATCTTCGTTTCAGCTTGTTTGATCCCCAATACTGTTTTTCTTCTTTGGCTATCAGAAACTACTAATTTGTACATATTCCATAGTGTGTGAACTCTTTGTTGTTTCAAGCTAGTGTGGTAGCGCATGGATTGCCAGCTAGATCTACATTATGTACATGAATATATAAACCTTTGACGAAGTTGTCTGCTCCTAACACACTATTTTTATGGGCAGCCAACTTCTAAAGCTTGATTACTGTTTGGTATTTGAGCATTTAAAGTTTAGTCGATTTCCACAACTCTCAGTTATCTAAATTATTTTTCAATCAATGGTTTATAGAGAATTGATCTCAGAAGCCCAAATTGTTCTACTGCAAACATTAAAAATGGCAGAAAAAGCATTTCGAAAACTGTTGTGCAATGACAAGATTTTCAACAAATGTCCTTGTTATTTTTAATCTCACTTTTGGGATGCATTTAATTACCACTTTTGACAAAGTCCATACTGTCAATTGATTTTTTAGATGGAAGATAAGGCAAGATGTAACCAAATATTTGGAGCATCCCTAGACAGCGCTGATAAGCTTCAGTCAGGATTTGCCAACCCATACCAACACAGGTCTAATGGAGGGATACCATGCTATTCTGAAGAAAGAAGCCTAGAGCGTGCCGCTAAGGTAACATACAGCTTGCTCCATGGTTTTGAGACAAGTTAAATCACTATTAGCATACTTTAAAACCTCAATTTATAAGCATTAGAGGATTTTAATATGGCCTTTTTCATACATACGGTATGTACTAATCGGTTTGGATCCACATAAACTCGAAAGTTAAAACCTTGCTATATACAGAAAATGGCTGAGCTCCAGAAGAAGGTAGAAGAAAAGGCAAAACGCCAACATAACTACCACCACAACCCTTACAACTCTAATGACTACGCACCAGAATTCGACCTTGACCTTCAAGAATTGAATGCCCTCAAGCTTGAAAAGAAGCATGTTCAAGACAGTTTTAACAAGTCTATCAGAATGCTCACTCAATCATGTATACCTGACCTGGATTACTACCGAGGTGAAGGCCATTTGTAATTATTACATTGCTGGCTTAGAGGCTGTCTTTAATAATCATTTAAGAGTTGTCAGAGCCTAACGTTTATCTATACCAGTAGAAACCAGTAGACAATAGCAATGCAATAGATGTTATTGTAATGTTAACAATAACATAGAAAATTGACATATCATTGCGCACGCATGCATTGTTAACCATGTTAACAATGCATGCATGTACACCATGATATCGGCAGGTTTACAGATATCGCTTTGCGAAATACTTACATGGCCAGTCTTTGCCTCGAGTACAATCAAATTTTGAAACAGGATTAGTCAAAGACTTTTAGTTAGACTGAGTACCACTAAACAAGTAGATATGCATAGCTGTTGTTTAACAGACTGAACAACACCCAATCATGAGACATTATTAACTTCAAAACAATGTACGTGAATGAACTAACACCGCTGAGCCTACCAGGTGCCTCGAATGCAGACTGTATTTATAACAAGCATCTACTCTGACAGGTAAATTAGAGCACGGAAACATTCCATCCTTCGAGTCAAACTTGGGTGACATGAACAACTTGGGTGACTTGAGTAACTTACACAGAAGAAAACATAAGTCACTAACACCTATTAATGGCCCGTCGCGTGATTCAAACGGAGGCAAGTGGCAGTGGTACCCGCAAGAGTCTACTCACGCTCGAGAACGCAATCTTCCAGGAAACCACAAAAGCCGAGATCTTTCACAAAAGGGGTAAGCGCAATAAAAGATTTGAAATGATTAATACTAAAATCCACCAGTTGTATACCTGTACTAAAGTTTTGTAGATCATGATTACGCTTCTAGCTTGAGGCCTGGAAAGTATCATGTACAAATTCACAAACCACGTTATCTTTGCTAATAGCTGGTGTAATGGTAGGCGCAGAACTTACCAATACTACCAACACCAAACAGTGTGTCTAAGTTGTCACGCTAGGTCCTATCATTAAATATACTAATCAATGGCTAATTGCAGGATGCCCCCGAATGTTCTAGTTGGAACGAGAAAACAAGCTGCAGGCAAGCCCGCGTTTCCTCCAGTAAGACTGGGGCCAGTAAGTTCACAACTACACTACTACAGTACTTGTTTTTATAATATTGATCAGATTTTTAAGCCATGGTATTTCTTCCGATATGGGGTAAACTAGATAGCCAGTTGAAGTGGCTACGATCCTTTCAATAGGAAATACCTGCTATTTTTATGTGTAGGCACCGAGGGCCCCACAAGCCTCCAGACTAAAGAATAGCCTGCGAGTGAACCCCCTGCACTATCAGCATGGCTGTGAATGAGGATGAGGAGACAACAGCTAGTGGTATTCCCCTTCACACTGTATGGTGCTAAATACAACTGCTCAATGCTCACACTGCTCTTCATCAAACTGACAGGAGACGATTACTCCCTCAGTTACATTGTAATATTTATGTATAGTACAGGCATGAGTGAAAAGGTTGTCTATTCAAATGATAATTTTCATGTAAATGTAAAAAAACTCAAAGCTTTTATAATATGATATAAAGAATCACAGTGTGTTTGAAGGCATGCTGGTGATAACGCTCAAGTTATCTGCTCTTACGCTTTGCAGCCTGCACATAAGGCTGGTAGCAATAAAAAGCAAAGATGTGTGGAACGATAGAAATAGTTGCATTTGTTATCCAGAAAGCCCACCACATCCAATCCTGAGCAAACTCTAGAACGTAATCTTCAGATTGTCGTAGATAGGGGCCGGTGTAGCCAACCTGAGCCTGTCGATAAAAACAGTGGAATATTTTGCTAGGAATGACTCACTATTTGTGTTTTTGGGTAGCCATTAGGTGTTAAATAGAGGGTTAGCTTGAATTTTACACAGGTCTGGCAAATGGAGCACTGTGTAGATATCATGCTATCAAGCATATGTGACCATGACATTCACGAACATGTGACCATGACATTCAAGAACATGTGACCATGACATTCAAAAACATGTGGTCATGACATTCAAGAACATGTGACCATGACATTCAAGAACATGTGACCATGACACTCAAAAACATGTGACCATGCCACAATCCTAACCATTCATGCTGAAACCTAAGTCTAAACTATGCATGTTGAGAAGGGTGTAGTTGGTTTCCTCCTGTTGTGCATATACATATAGAAACAAAGAGAGACCAAGGAAAAAATACTGCTAGCGCCCACTCACATTAGCAGCGACTCCTGCATAGAGCAAACTTGCATCCACTAGACCAGGAGACTTTTTGTTCCTCACCAAGCAGAACAATGCATAAACATAGAAAGGCAGTCCATAGAATGCATACACCAAACTCTGCAATATTAATAAATAATGTTATCAGTAGTGGCACCATGAGTGAGACCTAATATAGGAAAATGATCTAATGAAGTCGGTTGTCTTCTCTTGATACAACTACCCTAATGGATGACAATATTCGATGGATTTAATAATTCGCGATTTCGCGAACAGACAATTCCGCGAATTATTAAATTCCGCGAATTATTAAATTCCGTGAGTAATTAGTTCTATTTTTAAACACAAGGGAGAATAACTACTGCCTCAAATTAAAAACTAGCGGCTAGGCAGAAGTACTAAACTTAGCTGAGATCCAAACTTTTTTTAAATCATCGCCGGGGTTTCGAATCAACCCCATTGCCAATGCATCACACTTCTTTACAAAATTATTACCTATGTAATGTACTACTAATGTAATGTAGGTAAGATTTCAAGCGTCCAACCTAGGGCATAGAAGGGCTGACAACTCCGTTTATGGTGTACACATATGAATACTAATTTCAAAGATAATTCAAGTAACTTTTTAGTTTCTCAACAGAACACTGATTGTACTATTGTAATTACATTATGATCCCTACAGGTAAATACCTAAGCATTTGTTTGTGATACCGTTTCAATATATAAATGCATGGTTTAGCAACTGCAGCTGAGAATAGTGCATCTTTCTGCTCAGGTAACGTATGCATTTAATAATTCAACTCAGTTGGTAGCCCTTTGTTATGAAGGGGAGCTATTTTTACACATTTCCACTAAGAGAATAAGTTTCAGTCTAACGATATATAAGGACGTTGAGCTGTGGTGAAGCTTCTTGCATGTTTAACATAGTTGAGTATCAAAGCTGGTAATACTAGCGGATACTTGTATACTAGAAACTACCAAAAGAAGATGCGCCGAATACATAAATGTGTTATTCTTGTTTCAACTAGCCCTTAAAATTGTTCAATGAAAATGTTATTGTCAGTGGTTGTTGCTATGCAATGATAGTATGTAAATGTATGTAGCTAACGTGTTATTGTCAGTGGTTGTTGCTATGCAATGATAGTATGTAAATGCATGTAGCTAACGTGTTATTGTCAGTGGTTGTTGCTATGCAATGATAGTATGTAAATGCATGTGGCTAACGAGTTATTGTCAGTGGTTGTTGCTATGCAATGATAGTATGTAAATGTATGTAGCTAACGCGTTATTGTCCGTGGTTGTAACTATGGAATGATAGTATGTAAATGCATGTAGCTAATGTGTTAATGTCAGTGGTTGTTGCTATGCAATGATAGTATGTAAATGTAAATGCATGTAGCTAACGGTACCACAATTAGCCAAAGCACACTGTTAAAACCCGAGTACATATAGCAAACACCGATACTGCTATGTCTCTCCTCAGCTATAACAATGTTTCAAATATTTAAAACAGTTGATGGCAAAATTATATAGTGCTTCAAATTATGGGTCACTAAACACTTGCTGAATGAATTTAAATGTAACTATATTCGGCAAGACACAAATGTAAACCACCGAGGCACAGAAAAAGCTAATAATACTGGCATGCATTTTTGACTATTCACAAACTTCAGAATGTTTTGTATAACAAAAGCTTACAAGATTAAATTGCATTGACCAATGCCATTGAAGGACCGCGTTGGTTTGACCAATGATATTAATGGAAATATTGCTTTTACCAATGATATTGAAGTACAATATTGTTTTGACCAGGAATATCATTTGTTGTAAAGTTAAGAAGATATTTGTTGCAAAATATTCAAGGGTCAGATTTAATATGCAAGTCAATCAAAATGTCTAAATGAGGTTGTGGAGGCCTGTGTACTTGGGCACACAACAAAGAGATACTCATGCTATTAATACATGAACACAGCTAAGTTCACGTGATGCTTTACTGCAACAGGTTAGATAGGTAATCTCACTTACGGTGATCCGCCCATATCCATGTGCATGATTGATAGGTTGTTCAATTTGGTTTTCATAGTATCGAAAGATTTCTCTGTCAGCTCCTAATGCAATCTAAACGCGGTAAAACAACATCTAAGGTAAAAATGGAACAAAAGCTTAAATGGTGTCATAATAGTCAAACTAGATATGCCAGGTTTGACTGTAGCAGATGTTTGATATGCAAGGTTTAACTGTAGCAGATGTTTAATGTGCAAGGTTTAACTGTAGCAGATGTTTGATATGCGAGGTTTGACTGTAGCACAAAATGATATGCAAGGTTTATCTGTAGCAGATGTTTGATATGCAAGGTTTAACTGTAGCAGATGTTTGATATGCGAGGTTTGACTGTAGCACAAAATGATATGCAAGGTTTATCTGTAGCAGATGTTTGATATGCAAGGTTTAACTGTAGCAGATGTTTGATACGCAAGGTTCAACTGCTTTAGATGTTGATATGCGAGGTTTGACTGTAGCACAAATTGATACTCAAGGTTTAACTGTAGCAGATGTTTGATATGCAAGGTTTGACTGCAGCACAAATTGATATGCAAGGTTTGACTGTAGCAGATGTTTGATATGCAAGGTTTAACTGTAGCACAAATTGATATGCAAGGTTTAACTGTAGCAGATGTTTGATATGCAAGGTTTAACTGTAGCACAAATTGATATGCAAGGTTTAACTGTAGCAGATGTTTGATATGCGAGGTTTGACTGTAGCACAAAATGATATGCAAGGTTTATCTGTAGCAGATGTTTGATATGCAAGGTTTAACTGTAGCAGATGTTTGATATGCGAGGTTTGACTGTAGCACAAAATGATATGCAAGGTTTATCTGTAGCAGATGTTTGATATGCAAGGTTTAACTGTAGCAGATGTTTGATACGCAAGGTTCAACTGCTTTAGATGTTGATATGCGAGGTTTGACTGTAGCACAAATTGATACTCAAGGTTTAACTGTAGCAGATGTTTGATATGCAAGGTTTGACTGCAGCACAAATTGATATGCAAGGTTTGACTGTAGCAGATGTTTGATATGCAAGGTTTGACTGTAGCACAAATTGATATGCAAGGTTTAACTGTAGCAGATGTTTGATATGCAAGGCTCAACTGTAGCAGACGTTGATATGCAAGGTTTAACTGTAGCAGACTGCAGTGAATGTATCAACTAGTACTCACCAGGCCTTTGAGGAGGGCAACTCCTATGGAGCATATGAAGAAAACAATGAAAATTCCCTGCACTATAGACTCCCAGGCGCATGTTGAGAAGGAGCTGCTCTGAGGCTGCAAGTAGGTCTTTAACATGTACAATAGCATACTAAATGAATGACTGTGAATTACTGTGTGGTCTGTTTCAAGTGTCCTTGAAACAGACCACACAGTCTACAACTCTAGTGGCATGGGCATCTAATAAACATTTTAACAGTGAACAAAGCTCAGATTCATACTTTTAAAGTAATCATAGAAATTTATCTTTGAAGTAATGGATATTGCTTAGAATGGGAACCAAAACATTTCAGAAGTAAAACATGGAAGTCAACAGTTGGCGGATGTAATTTTCTGTAAGCTGTCTGAGGCCAATTAACCTATTGCCTCAGCGACAATCCCAAGACTAACTTGTGTAAATGACTCCTTCCAAGATAAAGAAGAAAAGCGTTGAATCTCTCAAAAACGTTCTAGCAAATATTGTCCAGCAGATATTGTCTTTTTAAGCTTAAATGTATTGACCAGCTTCATTTCATGTGTAATCTGTGATTCCCACAAGCAAAGAGAGAAAAATATTCTGGAGTAATCTTAAAAACGAGAGCAGTATTTCAAGTAAATAAAGAGTGCGGTAGGTCAAGGACAGGTGAAGCATACCGTAAGAGGTTTGGTAGTACTGAGGAGCCAGCATAAAAAAAAGACAGGCAGCAACACGTATGGAAGGTTGAGAAGTATCGGAGGGTAGACTGGGAACGGCCCTGGAAACATATAATATTTTGCATGCATGAGACAAGCACAAAAACAACTGTTTGGACAAAGATCACTCAGTCTATCTAAAAAATTAGAATGCTTTCAAAAATTATGTTTTAGGGTTATTCTACCTGATATGAACAGTTACTATCTGCGTCTAAATACCCTTTATCCTGAGGAGCTACCTAAAGGTGTTCTTAGATATTTGCTGTTTAACATACTCATATCACATCCCCAATCTGCCTGACCATACATTATATTCCTACTTCCTCAAAAAAACCTTCAATTCATACCAGACGGCAACAACTTGCCAATTTACATTATAGAACAGGATTGAGCAAAGGGAGCTTTTTTTCAATACGCATAATTTTGCTTTATTATTTTTTGTTTTTGTCTCATGTTCTAATTTACTGTAAACAACATTGATCAGTGTAAATAATGTTAATATCTATCAAACAAATAACAAAAATGATGTGAATAGTAATATTGCTCTACTCAACCTTGACAGACAGATAGAAAACTGCTGCACATGTAAACATATAAACAGACAACAGAGAGAAATGGATAGACAGACAAACGAACTGATTGAGATATAAGTTGGTATAGAAATAGGCGGATAACCAGAAAAACCGGAGTACACCATAAATAGTTAAGGAAAGGAAAAGGTGAATAAAGCTCACCAATGAGTGTTCCTAGCATCAGTATAACGCAGCTGATGAAGAATGATCCAAACCAATAGAGTCCAACAGCGCGGAAACAAGCTTTCCTGCAAGCAATAGTCATTAGAAACCACTACTAGTAAAACACTTTCCATAATTTTACTATATGACTAAAATGTAGAACTGACGAGATATAAAAGCATTTCAAAGCAAGCAGAACAAGCAAGAAACTATGATGCTTAATTCCCAAATGTCTATGGAGAAACTGCTGGACTCTGAATACGGGTTACATAGCAACCACAAACAGATTGCTACGCTATAGCATGAAATGCTAAAGGCATAAAACTTACTTGGATTTCATCTCATGCATTTGCTTCATGAAACAAAATACAAGTAGAAGATATGTAAATTGCGTACCCTTTAGAGAAATAGTGAAGCATTGCCCAGTACAGCAAGAAGTGCACTATTCCATCCCAATAGCATATCGCAGTGCTGTAGGCGGTGCCAAGGTAAGGCTCTCCTTTGCTCAAGTAGAATGACATGTAATTGGCCAATATTCCATCATTCTCGAGTGAGACAATTACGTCGATCGCCGAGGCAAACACAAAAATACTAAAAACTAAAAGAATACAAAATATCTCAAGCAGCTCTGTAAAACTATGAACATCACACAAAGCCAGGGTCTTTTTGGCTAATGAGCAAAAGCAAATTTTAATAATGCCTCTTTATATAGCGTACATCGGTTAATCCAGAATATTAGTTTCAATATTATGAAAGAGAAATATTAAAGAGTTGCATACCCATGGAGGATTATTTGCAAGTGCCAGGAGAAGACAACTACAGATTCGGTTCACATATTTGAATTATTTTGGGACATGAGCACTACTGATTTGAACTATCGTTTTATTAATCTACAAATTGATGAAATTTATTTATATTTTACAAATTGATTTTATTTTACAAAATATATCAAGCAGCTCTGTGAAACTATGAGCATCATATGCTGATGACACTATCACTATACCATACCATATCTTAATTGCAGCCTTTTATACAGTGTACATCAGTTAATACAACACAATTTTTTCAATAGTATCAAAAAAATTTATAAAGCTTTGCATGCCCATGGAAGATCATTTGAAACTGTCATGAGTAGACAACTACGATTTTGGTTCATGTTTTATTTTTTGGAACAATTTAGGCACTAGTAATTGGAACTAACCTTTTAATAATTTACGAATGAATTCTATAAATCAAGGAATGTTTCCCACTAGTTAACGTCCCCAGGTGTCAAACACCAGGCTGCCAAAAACAGCAAAAAGTTTAATTTCTTACAGGTGATCAAAATGCTTACACAAATGCAACAATGAATTTTCTTTACCTCATGAGGTAACATTTGAACTAATAAGATTACTGATAATTAAACACAAGGTCTGATTAGTCCAGCACCGTGAACTTACAACTCTAGGAGCTAATTTGATAAATTGCATATTGGGTAAGCAAACATAGGAACAGGCCAGATTTGGCATATTTTAGAAGCAAACTAAAAATATCAGATCCATTGGAACAGTTCTTGTCTCCTTACCTTCTACTAGACATCTGGACAAATATTGAAGGTGAGAAATGCAAGTGCTAGTGAAACTTCAGAACTACTAGTGATGACCACCTATATGTAGGTTGTTAAGGTAAGTGTCGATGCTTAGACTACCTCTACCATTATATAGGAGTCAATTAGTTTCCCGTCATCACCTTTTAACAGTTGCCCCTTGTCAAAACATATCATAATGATTTATAATAAAGATTTCACCACAGAATGTCTCCGAGTTTACGAGTACATCTATAAAAAAAACTTTGAATAAATTATTTAGGCTATTAGGAGATGATCTCTCTATGCCCTCAACTTGCTCTTGGTGTACATGGCACACTAATGTGGCTAAGTGTTGCATAGATTGCCTACATTCAACTTCAGAAGAAATTGACATATTTTGCAAACAATTAGGCAGTCTCTCAATCAACTACTGGCTAAGCTTTATATCAGTAAATAAACAAAATTTTCAACAAATAACTTGAAATTAACTAAATGGTAAATGTAAATATTAGTACTTGACTGCTTTAAATAGGTTATTGTTGAAACATGCTGTTTATTTTCATGAAATTCTTTTGTAAAATGAACTAATTCAATGTTTCAATCATAGACCTATTAACTATACTATATAGTTAATAGTGTATAGTTAATAGGTCTATGGTTGAAATAAAATGATGTGCACATACGTGTAGGTAACCCCTCAAAGATTGAGTATGGTGCGTGCTTTCCTTACTTCCTTACACTCCTTAGAGTGTGTTTTTAAGAACATTGTTACACGACAGTTCAGTGATCTTGGTTGGGCATGTTTGAGTGCAGTGGCAAAAGTACATTGATGACTAGAGACGACCAGTTGCAGAGGGAATTTAAGATTAGACGTCAACCATGTAACCACCGGTGGCCTTTAGCGAGAATTGGACCCCACCCTGTTGATCACGTGTCTGGTGCTGAAGACTAATAGCTGCGCCTTTTATATGAACTCTAGAATTATGTACAATTTATAAAGCGCTCGATTATGATGTGTTTTTATAAACTATGGTAAATAGAAATGATACTATCTGAACACCTAAAAATGTAAACCTCAAACCTGAAGTATGTCATATGCTGCGTCACGGCACTAACATATCAGACACAGAACTTCAATTACTGTGATGATGAATATGATAATAAAGAGATGATGAATGATAGAGGAATGGTGAATGTGCGTCGACAGAACTCACATGTTGCCAAGTTTACTTCGCCTGGTGAGCCTCTAGCAAGGAATCTGACAGCCACCGGCAGACATAGCAGGGTAAGCACGGAGCCAGCAAGAATGACCCAGCTCGGAGGAGACCACCACTGAAAGGACCTTGACATCGGTATCGCGGAGAAGGTGATGATTAATAAAACGGTGGAATATGGCAGCACGGCCATGACTGTATTCAACTGAAAGATCAAGTAATCACTAGCTGACTAAAGAAGCCAACTTCAGGTTCATTTTGGTTCCAAACACAAATCTTCTTTAAACAGGATGCAGTAAATAGTCACAAAATCAAGATTGAGCAAATTAATCATAAAAAAACATTGATTATGAATGAATCACTATTTTTGGATCTGAACCAGTGTTCCCTTCAAGCTTTTCATGCGCTTTTAAAGCCCCTCTGGCAAAAAAGTCACGCTTTTTGGCAAGCCAACGTTCTCTCCATGTTTTAAGATACCATCCAAATACAGTGCCTGCTACAAATGTGCCACAGATAATAGCCATTCCTGTTCTGCTAGTAAGTCGCAAGGCCATAGTGTATCTCAACGGAGATAATAAACAAGTACTTTATTGGCACAGAGAGTAGCACGTACAAGGCAGTATTCTAGCAGTATTTGCTGTCGGGTTTTTCTTGAGATAAGTTTGAAGAGCTAAGCTTGTTGAGCACTAGATATCTTCCGGAACCAGTCAGTTTATCATACTCTTGAGTCTTGGGATTTCACTGCCTTGCAGCACCTAAAACAACATGACAATACTTCTATGTGGCCAATCGTTTCTACACTAACGGCAGTTGGTTAGCTTTGCTTATCAGATATCATCTTTGCTTATCAGATAAATCCAGCTTCATCTATGGCAATGTTGATGCACACTGGCCATGGCTGTTATGAACAGGTCCAGAAATGACAGCAACAAAAATGCTGATGACCACATTTGATATAATTAATGACAGATACTGATATAAAACTTGTACTATTATTGTTATGCAGCCGTAAGGCGACACACTCACAGCCCGACTGATGGCCACTGAGATTATCAAGTGTTGCATTTTTTATACATTAAGAAAAACAGAAAGCTTCATTTTGTTCGTTAGCTACTAAAAATGTTTTATGCAAACAATAATATAGGATCAGGTATAAAAAAATCCAAATGTAAAAGCTTGACAGTTCAATGTGTTACTTTGCACTTTATACATAGCTGTTTTACAATACAATGTTTTTGGCATTGTCGATAAGGTAAATAATTACCAAAGTCATGTGCGTGCCACTGAAAATCATACAACCCTTGCTTGCCATATTTTCTAAGGTGTACCACAAGTTGCCTCAAATTATACACTTGTAGGACGCTACAATGGGTTGTCCAACAAGTGTAAGCAATTCTCAAAAATTATGGTAGACCTCGGAATTGTAAAATACCAAAACTTTCATTACGCTTGTTACTATTAGCTGCCTCTTAACATCAATACTGTAAAGTGCATAGCGTTTGGCATCTGGGTAACAAACACTTTCTCAGTAGTATTTTTATGAGTCTAGTAGAGGCTGTTGATATGGTTGTGATTGTGCCAAAAGACATCTGCTGACTCAAGACAGCTTGTTCAACACTATTTCATATTAAAATATAAACATGTGATAGATAGATCAACAAAATGGAAATTGATTTCATTATTAGAATGGCATTACTTATGGCAGTAAGATCGGAATATCTCAAATAGTTTTAAAAAATTTTCCCTGTTTTATTTTGTAGAGAGAGTAGCAATCAATTCTGTCAACTCGTTTCTAGACACACAGACATGTGGTTGTTGTGTCTTATACACAGATCATCTTTGCGGTCGACTGGGAGATACAGAAATCAAATCGTTTTGTTCTCAGATCATAATTCTCAGATAATGGTCAAGTTGTGCTCTCTGGATGCAAATTCATGTTAGTCAGATTATGAGTTTTGGATAACATTGCGTTTTATTATGAACTGTTCCAAAGAATACACACTTTTTATTAAATACATTAGAGCAATTAGGCATCGAATACTAAACGTCGATCCAAAGTGACACATGACTCGTATACTAGCATATTCACGCTGATGAGAACTTTGAATAATTTTTTCATAACTACATTCGATCAAAACTTTTTGGGTTTACTCGAACAGCTCAACTGTTAGCAGCAGAGTAGGACAAGACAGAGGAGCTTTGTTATAAAAAAATTGTGTCTTTTTCACTTTGGTAGCATGAACATTTACTCTTCTTCCCATGTAATTTTCACCCAATCCCATACTATTTTTAGACATTCACGGCAAATTGATATAATAGCATGATCTAAACATGGTAAATGAAAGTTACACAATGTTACGTTTAGTTACTTACTAATCTCAAACAAAATGTATTACCACGCTACCACATGCTTTGGAGCAGTCTGCATTACAAATCAACAATGAAAGAAAGTTTTTCTTCAGATTTCTTAATAGTAGTGGCATTTTGCGAGTATATCAGCATTTAAGAAACACTTTTTTTCTTCTTCAGACGAGTAACTAGAATATTCGAGTACACTAGGAAATCTTCCCGTTAAACGGAAACTGTAGCAACAAATTATGAAATAGATGTCAGTCATTCCCCTCGATATGTCATGAATTTTAGTATTGCATTCACCAAGCATTTCAGCATTGCATTGCCATTGATCTATCAATAGTTTTCTTATTGCGATTAGCTTAACAGAAAAGAGACTAGGAGAACCTTTTGCCACTCTTTTTTCAATGGTGTGTTCTTCTAGGAAACAATAAATAGAGCAACACACAAGGGTACTTAGATTTTTCATTGCTTTATATTCATCGTACAGCATGTTTCCTTAGTAATTATCACATAAAACTTGTGTACCTTTTTGGAGCATGTGCTCTTACATGCAATGCAACTCTGTGTTGTAAAATGTAAGTAGTGAACTCTACTCACACTACTAGAACTTCATCATTTCATGCTAACGGTAGAATTGGGTGTATTGCCAGTTTATAATTCGAATAGAAATTGTGTGGATTACATTTGGCTCATTTGAGTTTAATGGCTTTCCAAGAATGAATGACTCCCTTATCCTACCCAAACAGAGATCATAAGTAGGTATTACCATTATAGAATGTGAGCTGAAGTAGCAGAAATTATAGGCATTTTTCATAGCAAGACTATGTTAACTCTGATATCAACCTTGCATCATAAATAGCAAGCACTCTAGTCTACCCTCACCTCCAAAAGTAGAAAACCACACCAACTGACTGATGCAAATAGCAGTGAAGCTGAGCCATTGAGTAGCAGTTACTGCTTGGGAACCAAAAAGAAAAATTTGCCATTGGTTTGCATACTCTTGGAAGACAGTCTTATATAGTAGAATATAGCACAACTATACCAATCGTTTATACCAATTCGGCAAAAACTTGTGCAGTAGTTCTGAGCAAGCAACATCAGAAATAACGTAGTTCTGGAAGCTGCAATTAGTATCATTCCAATAACTCAAATAAGAATGGTTATACTAATCCATTGCAGCAGATTGTTTTCATCAATGAAACTCATTTCCAAATGCAAAAAAAAGTCAGCACTGCATTCTCAATGCATCATTTGCACTAGCTCATTAGCGAGGTTCTAGAAAAATATTTACTTTTTTGAAAATAGATAAGCAGGAACTTTTTAGTTTAAAAAAGCATTGATTTGGGCTGTCGGTACCACAAGGGTTGGATGAAAAATTAAGGATGCGTAATATGTATTCGTTTCAAAACTATAGAAATTCTATAAAAAAAAAATACAATACAAATAGAATACAATCGCTGATTGGCAAACATTTCAAAATGGAATCTCCAAAATCATACATGTATCTAGAATTACACGCATACTAAAGTGTTTGAAAGCTATATCTAAACACGTAGGTAGTTGATCACATTTTGGTATACAAAGCATGCATTTTGAGCGACTATAATTTGTGGCTGCAAAAGAAGAACACAAAAAGATCGTTTCTTCAAGACTGAATATTTTTATGCGCCCTTGCAACCGTGCGCTTGTTTATAAGCATTTGCGGTGGCACACTACGCATTGGCTTAAAAAAATAATAAATCGAATGTTATTTCTATGTTATGATCAAGTAATACGTTTTTAATGCTATAATACGCTTCAAGGTTTTTCACTCGTTCATGTGTTGCGTGTTTTAATTTGAGGTACTCGCAAACGGCATCTTGTGGGAATGAACTCCATAGTTACAGAGTCAGTAGTCGACTCGCCGGTAAGTGGCTCTGCTGCGATCTGCCCGCACAACTAATGAAAGCGAGTTTGTCACTAGAAGAGCGAGATCCTTCGAGCTTGGTATAGTGGTTGTCTGCTCATGGTAAAAGTCACTTTCTTAGGAGTAAGCAACTCTTTTTTTCTTCGTCTATCATTTGGACCCCTTTTGATGGGGAAGGGAAGGATTTCCTTGATGGTGTGTAATTTCCTTTCTTCTTTGCTAAAATTTATTTTGTACCCCTAGATAGATGAAACATTTTTTACAATAAATCTGTCCATTAGTTCTAGTAGGAACATGAAAAGCCTGATAAAGCTGGATGCAGAATTTCAAAAAAGGTGTTAATTTAGTTTAAGTTCAATAGTGGTGCATGGTAAGAAACTGAAAAGGTGATGATCAGTGTTACATGTAAAGGCTGTTGTACCAGATTTTGATTGTATATTGGTAACGATCTCATTAACTTAGTAATTTAAGAATAAGAATTATAAGACTTGGGAACTAGTCATGATGAACTTTGAAAAGCATGTTTCTACTGGCTCTAGTTCTCTTGTCTTTTAGCAAATCTAGATTTAACCCTTCTTTTTCTAGCATTACTGAGAAATGTCTCCCTTTGCATTCTCAATAAACCTGATAGCCTGTGACTGAATTCTTTCAAGCATATCCATGTGTTTTACCCTGTATGGGTCTCAAGCTTCTATTGCATATTCCAGTAATGGTCTACATAAGGATAGGTATGTTACATACTTTACTTTAGGAGAGCTTAAAATAGTACATGTTCTATCAATCTAAACATTCTACATGTTTTTTACACACTGTTTCAATATGCACATCTTAGGAAATACCCCTACTGATATTCACACTGAAATATTTTTTAGTTTCCACACAGCTCAAAGGTTAACCGCACAAGTAGTAATTTTTAAGCATATCTTGTCCAAAGACTACAACATGTGATTTTTCAGGGTTGAACTACATCTTCCATTTATCTGCAAATGTATTAAGTCTATTAAGGTCATCCTGAAGTTCCATGCAGTCCTGTTTTGATTTAATATGATGGTTAAGCAAACCATTATCGGCGTAAAACCTGATTTTTAATGTTTAATCATATTAACTATGTCATTTATGTATAGGACTAGCTGTGCTATCTGGCGTTGCTCTGGTATTAAAAATCAGTTTATAAACAATGAGAGGTAATGGAAAGTTATCTGCCAATTTCTATTAGCCTGGCACATTGCCAATGGATAATTTGAGTAAGCTTGCTAATAAGAGCTACCTCTCTCCGTGACGTTACCCCATGACTTTGCGCCGAGACCGAAACCAGTAGCCTATTTGCTTTCATGTAGCAACATATATCGCCTAGCGAGTCCATTAAGCTTGTTTGGCTTAGTTAGTAAGGCAGTTGGACTGCTGAATGGGACGTTCTGAGATCAAATCTTCTGCTTTAAAGATTTTTTATTCCAAGATTTTAACAGCTATAGCCGGACATATACAATGACGGCAAACTCTGAGATATATATATAGATAAACAACACTAAACCTAGAAAAGAGCCCTGAGGAACTCCAGATGTACATGTAGCTAGCAATATTTCTGAAAGTTTATCATTCACCACAACTTGTCGATACCTTTTGGACAAAAAATCTTGTATCCATAACAAAAGCTTAGGATTTACGCTGTATTGAAATTGTAGCTTAGGTATTCAATTATCTTGTTCAAATATCTTCATGTTTAAATATTTTGCAGGGTGTGCTTGTAAGTGAAATGATTGTATAATTTTTTGAATCATGTTTATCTCCACCTTCTAGCATAGAACAGACAATTGCTGTTTTCCAAATATTTGGCAACTTACATTTGTAAGTATGTATGTGTAGAATTAAAAATTTTAGCTAGAATTGTTGCTGTGGTGGTAATAGCTATGCATAAATCTTCCTGACGAGATGATCTCACTCAAACGCATATACATTATCTCTGGACAGGGTTAGTCTACAAAGACAAAAATGACATCAAATTTTAGCTGATGTTTTAGCCTTTTATTGGTCTTAATTTCATTAAATCTACTTTTTTGACGTAACAACATCTTTAAGGAACCTTTCCATTTTTAGCTCTTTTATCAATTTCATGACTCCATCTTCACATTCTGACATTTGATGATTGAATATATTAGTTTTAATATTGGTGTCATTTTCAATTTCAGCTTTTTGTAAGTATACGCTACAAAAGTACTTGTTTAGTATATTTGACATCTCAGAAGGAACATCTTTTAAGTTGTCATATTCAGTTTTTAACTCGTCAATTGTAGCTTTACAGTCCTATTCATAGATTCTTGTTTAATGGTCTTTCAACTTTAACTCATACACCAAAGGAGCCAATCGTAACTACCGTGTATCAACGTACCCATATAAAACTTAAATACATCGATGATAATGAGGACAGAAAAAAGTTTTGAAAAACAATTTTCAAATAAAGAGTAAACGTTCTGTATGTTTAAACATTTCATTCGAGCAAATTGGCTTTTTTTCTGTAAGTGTCAGCAACTGCACCATGTGACTTGTCCGTGTGTTGGAGGTATCATCAGACTAGAAATGAAAGAATTCTCTGGCATCGCTCAGCATACTGCAAGTGTAGTAATAATTTTCATATTTTTAACAGTTTTCCAGTTACATGTATTTAATGACATGGCAAAATCTGTGTACTTTTAAAATATGCATATTGTATTGAATATAAGCTTCAAAATAAGCAATAAAAATGCTAAAAACCAAAAAATCCTCAACAAGTGAATCTTTCTTTCGTGGTATACTTTGTTTAATAAAAGTGCAGTGCTATGGCATAACTGATTATAGCAAAGATACTTTTTTGGTTTTGTAAATATAAGTTAATTTAGTTATAATGTAAAAATTAAAAATAAAGATGAAGTAATTCATTTTATGTAATCGTTACTTTATTCAGTAACTAACTAGGAATAAACACAATGGCTACTTTACTTATCGTCAGCTGAAACTATCAACACGCATCATCATTAGAGCAAAGTGTACACTACAACACACAACCCTAGAATATATGTATTTATATATTTTAGGGTTATATATTATTTTATATTTATCTCTATATGTACTTGAAGGATTCTTTGAAATGCCGAAGGTTGGATGTTTGAGGAGACTTCTCAAAGCAAAATGCTGGGTTTATTCAAGCTTCATATGAAGTTGTACTGTTCATAGCTAATCAAAGGAAACTTCATAACATCAGAGAATCACTCACTGAACTTGCTCATTGAAGACACCAAGGCTTGTTCTTGGAGAAACTAGTTAGAAAAAGGTGCAGCAAATATTATTGTCAAGTTGGTGCGGTGCAAAGACAAATAAGTGAAATGTATTTAAATGTGAAACACCAAGTAGTAGTGGAAATTAAAGCTTTTTCAATGCTTACAGTTAAGCTTGATGAATCTGCTTTAGTCAGCCAATGTTCACAGTTGCTCATTTTCATAAATACCTACATGTGTATGTTGAAATGGAACAATGAGGAATTCTTGCTTGGTACTGAGTTAGACATCACAACGAAAGCCAATGATGTGACGGATAAAGTAAAAATGCTTCTTCAAATTGTCGGTTTGAAAAAGGAAACTTTTTGCGGTGTCTGTACTAATGGTGTACATTCCTTGCTCTGCTCGGTGACAATCCTGGTTTC
Organism: Watersipora subatra; assembly: GCF_963576615.1. Taxonomy (NCBI): domain Eukaryota; kingdom Metazoa; phylum Bryozoa; class Gymnolaemata; order Cheilostomatida; family Watersiporidae; genus Watersipora; species Watersipora subatra. The sequence continues at coordinate 16,350,765 of NC_088711.1, read as the reverse complement.
CAAGAAAAAGTAAAAGCCAACGCACCCATAGCAAAAAGTGTACATTGCGTGATTCATCGTTATGCTCTTGCAGGCAGAACACTTCCTCCAAGTCTGCGAGACATTTTGAATATCATTAGCACATTGTCGAGTGCTTCCAACACTCATTTGCTTAAAGAAATCTGTAAAGAAATCAATGCTGAACAAGAAGCTCGCCCCAACTACAGCTGTAAGATGGCCCTCACGTGAATTAAAGCCATCTTAGGTAGGGAAGGTAGAAGGAAATGTTTTTTGAACACTGTGAGAAAATTGGGACTTTTTAGAAGATAAAAAAATCGACCTGGCAACATATATATAAGATCGGAATTAGCTGAGTGTTGCATACTTACCAGACGTATTTGAAAGATTATAATAAAACCAACTTGAAACTCCGAAAAAAGAAACAGGCATGATGTTGCTGCAAGGCACATTGCGTGTTTTTGTCCTGAAGTCACTGAGTTGAAACAGAAAAGTGGAGTTTAGCAACAATTCCATGTTCGAGAATTTAGGTGTGATAATTGAACACTCAGATGAGCCAATTAAAAGAGAGAATAGAGAGCACTTTGGCTCATTGGTATAATAATTTAAAGGTACTTTCATGAGCTCATAGAAAATGATGTTTCATTTGTACGAAATCTATTTTTTGCCTTTTTAAACATTGTATGTGTTCCTGTTGAAATCCCAAATGAGTAGCCTACTCGAATCTCCACGCTGTTTTCGCTGCAGATGACATCTTCAAAATTAAATTATCAGTAATGAGTTTTGGTGAGCTGCGAAAAACTCACATCATAATGCAACCTTGCTTTCTGTGTTTTGTTGCCATTGGTCTCCATTTACATTTGAGGAGCTAGATTTCTGTTCTTGGTCACTTCAAAACAAAGTTTAAAAACAAGTTTTCTGCTGAGAATGACTTGAGATTGGTGCTGATCAAAACAGGCTGGTTTCTTGCACCCATCAGCAAGTAACACATTGGAGCAGTTGTCTTATGTATAGAATGGGTTACTACTCACCCACCTAATTGTAGTCCCCTGTCTGTAATTGACAGTGTTATATTTCATACTATAACAAAGTAATTTATTGCAAAAGGATAAACTGTACATATAATATGATATTCTAAACACGCTGTACATATAATATGATATTCTATACACGCTGTACATATAATATGATGTTCTATACATGCTGTAAATATAATATGATATTATATACACATTGTACGTATAATATGATATTCTATACACACTGTACATATAATATGATATTCTATATACACTGTACATATAATATGATGTTCTATACACACTGTACATATAATATGATATTCTATACACACTGTAAATACAATATGATATTATATACACACTGTACATATAATATGATATTCTACATACACTGTACATATAGTGTGATATTCTATACATACTACAGACATAATGTGACATCTATACAGTAATAAATAATACATAAATACAGTTGAGTCCTACATTGTAGTAATTGGTGGAGACAGTTGTCCTATATTCTGAACTTGATAACTAGTATTCACAAAATCAACTGCAGGAAATATTGTATGTTCATAGATGGCTTTTAGAGAACTTCATATAACGAATTAGCTCACTCTTTTTAAGGCTATAAATTAATAAGAATAAAGGAAATAAACATGTGCCATTCGTAAAGTGATTGGAACCAATGATATACAGCCCCCCCCCCCCCCAAGGATAGGCGACAGGCATTATATGGGCGGGGTTTAATGATCGTTCTCTGTTGGGATGAACCCGAACACGGCACCCGAACAAACAAATATGCTGAATAAAGCCCCTTTGTAAATTTACAAATATTATGAATTATAGAGGTTATTTTACTGATCTGTTGAATTCATTTTGTTGTCAAATAAATATAGTATCCCAATATTGTCACCGTTATGATCAACCGGTTGCCATTCACAAGCATTCATGATATTAATAGTCACAATTGTAAAATAGCCCAAGTTCGGTTTTATATTTAGATTTTGAGTATGAAAACTACACTGCACAGGTTTGCCTGCTGTCCCATCTTATTGACCAGGTAAAACAATGTGACAACAATGAATGACTTTGGCATTTTATATTAGGGTGGCAAAATATTAATCAAAAACTAAAAAAAAAGGCCATTGTTCGAGTAACTTTGGGTAAATTATATTCAACTTTAAGCATATACTACGACCTTTACCAATTTTAAAATTAGTAAAAGTAGGTAATTTGATGTAATAATTAATGTTTTATTTTGCATGGATCTATTATTTTGGTTAGGTGTTATCCCTACATTGTAGAAATTCAAGGTTTGCTATTGTGAACTGGGGGGTCTACTGAATGAGCTAGTGAAACGATAACAGTGAGTCGTGTATTCCAAAACCTAACAAGGCAACACGACCGCCCCGCAAAAGTTGTGTTTGCTGTGAAACCCAGGCTAGCACAATCCTAACAGAGAATGATTATTAAAGCCCGCCCATATGATAGCCGGCGTCTATCCTTGAGGGGCTGTATATCATTGTTGTAACTCAGCAATGTGCTGTTATAGGTGATCATGGTACTGTTATTACAATAACAAGACTGCTATGGTGGAGAAGAGGGCTCACAGTGCGCAAGTCCTTGCCACAACATAAGTAATTACTTCTTAATGAACTAGGTCAACAATTGACATATTTTTGTGTAATTATGTCTCCTATTGTCTGTATCCGCGTGTGTGTATGAGTGTCTCTGTCTGTCTGTCTGTCTGTCTGTCTGTCTGTCAGTCAGTTTGCATAAACGCTGTGCTTTTCCACATTCTTGACTAATTTCGTTCAAACTCCACACACATCGGTTTTGGTCCTTTGTGTCAGCTTGCCAAGAATATTTGGTTACAAAACTCCGTCTGGTTCCTGAGAACCATCTTCTTAAATACCCACCAGATTAGAAACTTAAGAATGGCCCTTCATATGTATTAAGGACAATTATTGCCCTCAGTGAGCCTGTTCATAGATTGTTGTCACGAAAGCAGTGTGGCAGTTTGAGTTGAACGCCTACACCCATTCTCCAGGCTATATGATTGAAAATAATATAAATTTCGGTCATCAGGGGCTGAATGCTAATCATAAATAAAGAATCATAAACTTCTCTTTGCATTTGTTTATTATTGCTGTGTATCTTATACACTAGCGGAAAATAATTCGTGACTTGCCTATCAAAGGTAAATACAAATAAAAAAAATATGTAAATAATTACAATTTAAGAGATTCAAACAACTATTATATCTTTCTACATTCTTTCATTACTAAATAGAAAAGATTTACATCATAAAAAAATTTGAAAATACTTAAAAACTATTTACACGAGGACGAATGTGTGATATGTTGTATACAATTTTTCATGGTACCATAATTTACACAGTTAACTGGTTATGCTCTAAGCTTAGTTTTCTGTTGCATTAATAATAGTAATAACAGTAACAGCGAAATAATAACAATAACTGATAATAGCTCAAGTTATGAGTAAACAATTACTCATACGCAGAAAACAGCCAGAAGATGCTTTGACTACAATATAAATACTAAACCTGCAAATACATGGTTTATAATTTATCTAATTCTGCAAACTTTATAAAAAAATATATATTTCTGTCTAGTTAAAGACCTGGTCAATCTTATAAAATGCAGTACTCAGAATTGTTGAAGGGTATTTTGATTTTAAGTTTACATGATTTGGTAATATCAGGCTAGCTAGCATTCATCTACAAATAAATTATTACTGCAGATTCATAATATATAATTTAATTTGTATATATTCATAATTTATTACAAATTAAAAGGTAATTTGTAGTATGTTGCTTTGTGAATATTTTTTTATAGATTTTTAATTTATTCATGGCATAGATCATACTCCAACCTATCGGCGCAGTTTTCTTCATCGGCTGCCAGTGGTGTATGTAACCTGAAGGCTAAACATAAAGCTATGAGCGATAGCGTTTTGCCAAGGATGACCGCAGTGAATGCGCTGACACCCATCAAGCTGTTATCATAGATGGCGCACGAGCCAGCATCTTCACACTTCTCTTGCCAGACAAGGCAGCTGTTGTCTAGTAGCCCTCCTAACAGCAGAAGACCCGGAACAGAACCTACGAGACAAAGTGAACAATTAAATACTGTTTAGAATGAAACATGGATAAATGATTGTGAGAGTGTTTTCATGAGCGTCTCTGTTTTTGCAGTGTAATGGCTGTGGTTGCAAGAACTGTGGCTTACATTTCTGGTTTCCTAGTAATATATCCTGAAAGGTAAGCGGAAAGCTTACACAAATCCACAGACGCGTTACATTCAAGTATAAAGTAAATGCATATGATTGATTTTCGATTGTTTTCTGTCAACTTTGGATCACTTGAACTATTGAAATACGCATTATTATTATTATTATTAAAATAAAATATAATTACAGAAAAAATAAAGAAATAAACAGAAAACTCTAGAGGCTGCTGATCAGAACAAATGATAGAAGTATTGATTTTAGCCTGCCCTGAAGCCCTTATGGTAAGGGATGGTGCTTTACGCCCCACACTTGAATGTTTCGTATGTCCTCACTTACCGAATAATCTCATAAGAAACTGTTCAGCAGCTATAGCCATGCTGGTTTGACTAGAGTCCACACTCCTTCAAAAAATAATATAGCTACATGTAGAATGAACTCAATTAACCCTGGTCAAGGAAGGCAGCTTTTTATAATTACAAAGTTTAGTCATTCTGTGTTTATCCTAATACATGCATGCAGAGCCATATAGCTTCAGAGTCTCACGACCAACGAAAGCGCATATGAGAGCTCACGCGTTTCCAAACAAACAGGCCGCGCTTACTGTTTTTATAAAAGTTATAATGGAGAGGCCACAACACTGACCAACAAAAATTACTCCCATTGGCAGTCGCTCTGAAATTGATTGTTGTATTGTACACGATTTAAAAGAAGACAAAATTCCTTACAAGAAGCTACCAATAATTTGTTGTAAAAAAGTAAAGTAAATGCAAAAAAGGGAGGTATTGAGAGTGAGGTAAGAATATTCCATTAAAGATCAGTATGTCGATCGAGTTTGTTTGGAAACGAGCGTTTTTGTTTCCGGTTTTTGTCGCGGGACTCTGTGAAGCTATTCAACACTGCATGCGTGTCATTACTGCTTCAACTGGTTGATAGCTAGCAGGTTTTAAAGTTTATCAGACTGTATCATATGTAAGTCTTGTGCCACGGTGTTGCTCAAACTCAAAGAACTCAGTCAACCTTGTACCCACTCAAGTGGTTAATAGATTTCATGATTCTCAAAAGGCTTCAACTAATTTCCAAGAACAACTTTCATCAATCCGTTTGTGCTCACCAGCCTTCCTGGATTATTAGTTATTGCACCGTTTTAGACAACTCAATTCTTTGAAACCTTTTTAGCAGCTTTACCAAGAAAATCTGCTAATCTCTAGTAGTAATATTATTGCAATGAAAAATGAGTCTTTTTACATACCTTAGAACTACGGTAGTAGCTGGAACCAGAAGGCTGAAGGTGCAGAACACAACCAGACCAATGAGCGGTAAAAAGATATAGATGTTGTTACAGCTGCTCGTGCACTTGCCTCGCACAGCCGTTAAAGCACGACGTGTGTCTCCACTCATGGCAGAAGACGGGCAAGTACAGTTATAAAGCACCTGCAACATGAACACGCAATTATTCATCGTGCAACATTCAGAGTCCTAGCAACAGACGCAGATGAATATTTGATGAGAATATACTAGCGGCGTGTCAAGTCATTTCAGTTGTTGGATGGAAAGAGGCAAATTTTTGACAAGCGAAAAACCGCTGGTATAAACATTACCTGGGACGTCGCGTTCAAGTCGATTGAACAACCAGCGTGACAAGGTGTGAAGTACTCTACTCCATTAATGCAAACAGGGTCATAGCTGGCTGTTGAACAGTGGCAGTCGGAGTTGCACTTCCAAGGTAATATCTCGCTGCCATTTGTTGTTTGTAGCCTGCAAATAATAATGTAAGTTGTACTTAATGCTACGATGATAATCAACTGTGTGTCGACTAAAAGCATAAACAAGAGAAGATGACTCTGGTCTCTTATAGGCCTGATCATGGATGCAGCTAGATCTAACTATAAAAGCTCTTAAGAAAAATGCTAATAACAGAAATGGTACTTAGATTATAATTTTGTAATCTTGGCTCTATTAGGATTGCATTTCTTTCTATGATTTTTCTCTTAAGCATGTAATCCCACAAAAATAACGCTTTATTTGTAATTTATGAAGCTACTCACGCATTTTGCGGTTTATGTCTTTTTATCCGAATTTCTGAAAATTTGGGTTATTTTAATCCGCTTGAGACTCTTGCGGAAAAAAGTATGCATGTAAATATTACGCTATAAATATGCTAATTTGAATATTAATAGTATAAATATAATGCTATAAAAAGTATGAAACATTAGCATTCTAATAAACAAATGCAAAAATCAGATTGTCTTTTTTTCACTTGTTTTCTGGCAGAGCTACTGGAATAAGTATAGCAAAAATATGATGACTTGGAAGAATTCTGAGCAAAAGAGCCTTTTAGGTTGAAAGATAATCATGTCATTATAATAAAAGTGTTCTAATCACAACATCATACAACTATATTACAAAACTTAGATATGAACTTTATTATCAGGGGTCAAGGTCGTTCAAAGCAACTTAGACCATAAGACAAAAAAATAAAATTATAACTAGTAAAGTATTCTTGACTCCTAAAATAGCATTATGTTTTATACAAAATAGAATTATGATATCAAACAATGTACATGTACCTATGTAGTTATACACCTCTTAGATTTATAGATGTTGGGATTTATCTCCCTCACACTTATATGCTGCATAGTGCATATTACTGAGCTGTATGATGTTTATGAGATATGCATTAAAATATGTCACATCATGTAGTTTCAGAATGATAGCCATCTTAAAAACGTTAAGACATGTTTTTAAACAAAAAGACAGACAGAAGCTCAAACTATACTACACTAGAAGCTTTCTAGTTCTGCAGCATGCATAGACTCAGATTCTTACCGAATGACATCGTATGGTACCGAGACACCCGCTATAGGGTTGAGCTCACAGCCAACCAACAAGCTTCCTGCCAGAGCCATGCTGATAGCTGTTACAAATATATTTAGCTTGAGTATTTTTTTTACAGCCGAGTTACACATTCTGACTAGAGCTCCTCCGGCTAGTTGTCCAAGGAACATTGATGGGACGGCAGCTAAACCTGTTTAAATAAACAATACCTGGATAAGTTTGACTCTAAACTAGGGTATTTAAGCCTTTTAACATAACAAAAGGAATTTACTTTGATCACTTTTACTACTGTGCAGATTGCTGTTACAAACACCTTTTTAGTAAACATAACACGAGCGAATCTAAATAAGCAAAGATATTACTCAAAGGGTAGACAACTCCATATAGATAACTTTTTCCACCCATCAATAATGTAAGCTATTCTGAAGCACCTGTTCAACCTTTCAACTACACTTACCAACAACTGTAGCTGAGTACTCCAAGTCCACATTGAACTGGTTGGCCACAAACTTAGTGATGTATTTCGCAAAGCCAACAACAACCAGAGTTTCGGCGGCAATAGAAACGCATTGATAGAGAAAGGCGGGATTCTTTGCAAGAGATAAGAGAACTTTTCGTAAATCTATAGTTTTGTTGCTGTGTGTTGTAGTATTTCCTTCATAATTTACATCTAGTGAGTGTCTAGTATGTGCTTGTTCCGTCCTTGTACCGGCTTTGCTCCCTGAAAGCACGTAAACAAGTAGATGGCATGCAGAGGATGGTGATGAGGAGGCGGAGAATGTCAGCGCTATAACATAGATGTTATTATTTGTAATAAATAATAACATTGTTGTCATTTACAAAATTATTAAGATGGAAATTGACCCTATTACTTGATTTTTTTCTGTTTAGACACGGTGTTCAAAATTACCTGGCAATATTCTGGCAAACATGAAAAGACAAAATGTGGTTGCAAGGCCAACAGCAGCAGAAATCAGCAACCCAGTCCACCAGCGTCCATATCCTTTCTGGTTACTACAATAAATAGAGTGAGCTTGCCGTAGAATGCCTTGTTTATTTATGGATGAGCTTTACGTCAATTTCATATCAACATCCTTATTCATTGATCAACAAAGTTTTGAACAAATTAAGACTGAGTTAAAAGTGACATCAATTGTCATGTAACAAATGCTAATAAATCAACATTGGCCCAAGACTAAGAAGGGCATGTGCATTGGCAAGCAGGATATCCTTGCATCCAAGAGAGTGTTGAGTTATTCATGTCTAAGCAAAGGAGCCGTTTAGGTTGATATATGTACGTATATATATCATGTCATTACAATAAAAATGTTCAATTTACAACATTGTACAATAGTAAAGTATTTTTGATTTCTAAAATAGCATCGTGTTTTATAAAAAATGGAATTATGTTATTAAGCAATTTACTTACATGTATGTAGTGATACACTTTTCAGTACCTTATATAGCAAGCATTTTACTGTAAATTTATCGAATATTTACTATTTCCACAGATTTGATAGAGTTTATCAGGTGATCACATATTATTACAGGTCTACCTTTCAATCTTCTCAATATTTCTTAAGCAACTAGCCCGAGCTCTAGCAAAAGTGTAAAAAAATACTAAAGCTAAACATCTGCCTGACAGCTATCTGCATGGCTCTGTCAGTAAGTTTCCTGACTGCAACTTATTCCTCACTACAGAAGTAGGTTATTTGGTGTAAAGTTAAACTAAAAAGGCTTTTTTGTTAAAGAAAATCATTAAAAACTCTCAACAGTGTTTTCCTATAAATCAAAAAATCATCAATTGCATTTGGACAGCTGGCACTGGTATGATTTGCTAGCGGCGTTTGTCGTGCACTTACAGTGAGTTTACTCTTCCCACTTCTTAGACTCAATACATTTATAACTGTTAAAGTGTCAATATTTAAAAATATGGAATCAAATGCACCCTCATCTCAGTTGATCTTAGAACTAAGGCTAAGAAAACTTAGGTAGCAGATTTTTTATAGAGAGCATCGACAGTCTAAGCTTATCTGAGACTAAATATATGTAGAGTGTCACTTTATTATAGAGTGCAGGTTTGGCATTAATTATGTTGTGCAATATTTAAAAGGATGATAATTAATTAAAATATTTCAATTATTGAAATTATTTAAATTATTAAAATACAATTAATATGTTGTGCAATGTTTAAAAACCAGATTTTAATAGCTTTTTAAAAAGGTTTCAAATTTTAATTTTTATCATGTAAATGCAGAAGAAGTGGTCTGTCTAGTTCCTCTTGTTACAGCAAAGCTTGAACTTACCTTGGAACTAGCTGTGAATGGTCGATTGTGCTGTTAGATAGCCAATCATTGAGTATGTAACTTGTACTTGATCCCAAGATCATAGATGAATAGAACAGACCTACCAAAATAAAAACTACTGTACTTCGAGTTCATCTTGGCTAATACCAGATTATTTCAACTTGATTTTAAGGTGAAATAAAGATTAACTTCTAGTCAGCTTAATTCTGCAGTAATAATTTGTTTGTAGAGGAATGCTGGCTGACATGAAATTTACAAACTTATCGAACTTGAAATTAAAATACCCTTCAACAATTCTGAGTATTGCATTTTTTAGGATTGGCCAGGTCTTTAACTAAATGGCAATTTATTTTTTTATAGTTTTAGCAGCATAAAATATAAAAAATAACATAAAATTTGATGAATTTTGAACATTTTAAGTCTGATGTTAAGTTGTTTAAATTTAAAAAACAATTTTAGACGTCATTTTGAGCAAACTGATGATAACAAAGTTAGGTAACATAATCAATGAATACATCATTTCCGCAAAGCGTAATGTGGGAAGAATAGATAGAACCAGCCACTGCAGGTCAAAAATGCAGCTCATCAGAGGTCAACAGTTTATTTTACCTGCAAAACGCTAACAACTGTATGACTTTTTATCGAGTTTCACATGTAAACAAAAACAAACACCTTTGAAAAATAATTTGTCGAACACTGTTTATTTAAACTTCTATATACATGTATACCTCAGTGTTTGTTTGTCTGTTTGTTGGTTTGTCTGTCGCCTGTTGTTTGTGTGTCCAGTTATAGCAATAAAGTTTTAGGTATGAATAATCTACTTCGTAGACGATTTAAACTCAGAACCTCCAGGTCTGTAGACAGGCGAGCCAACCTACTAGACTCCATGTTCAACTGACCATACCAATTAATAATAGTGAGGATATTAATTACATCGGTTAACATACACATAACGACGTTGCATCACACACAATGATTACTAGTTGGCCTCACGGCTCTTATTGTAGTAAAGACTAGATGAATTCCCGGCAGCTGGTAATAAAAACAGCTTATAAACAGTTGCAAGTAATGTAGTGTAAAAGTAATGTGGTAGGTAAAGTCATGTAATGTTTATAAGCTGTTTTTATTACCCGTGCAATGCCTGGCATTCATCTAGTTGTTTTACACGCATGTAATTTACTTACTCATGAAAACTGGTGATTGTTTCCTTGAAATGTTCTTATCGATGAAGTATAGCCCGACTAAATGGAGTAACGCTCCCGATACACCCAGCAGTAGCTCTCCAACCAAAAGCAAGTATAGATGGTTACTAAATATTGATGAGTTTTGATTAACTCCTGCTGTACAGAGTGGCACTGAGAGGTTACCTACAATAATAAACCCAACGGTGAATTATAAAAATTTACCTAATGATAAAGAAATTATTTTTATATATTTTTATAGACTTACCTCCATGATTGCAGGACTGTGGTGAGATCTGCATAGGCTGATAAGCATCAGTTAGGAGGCTGTGGGATGCCGATAGTAATGAACCAAGGGTAAAAAATATAGAGGAGATGATGAGTAACTTTGGTTGGTTGTCTTTTGCAATAATATAACCTCCTAGTAGTAACTGTAAGAAAGAAGGCAATGTTTTATAATATTATACAGCTATGGCACCACAAATTAAGTCCAGGTTGTAATGCTTGCTAGCATACTTTAAATCTTTTTTTTAAAGTTTTTACGTAAGTTAGGAGCACATGCTAAGTGCTAGCTGATCTCATTTTATTAACATATATCTTTACTGTAATTTTATATTTATATATATATATGAATATAAATTATGTGATTATCAGATATATAAATATATGTGATTTAATATATATATTTAATATATATATATTTAATCACAATATATATATACATATAATGTATATATATTGTGATTTAATATATATACATTATATATGCAAAAAAACATCAAATTGTATGTAAGTTTTGCTATGATTACATTCCCATGGTGTTGATGTAAAAGGTAAGTACAAACACAAACAGCAAAAAATTAATTGAAGTAATTAAAATGCTATTTTTCTCTTGATGGCTAGTCGACTTTTTTGGATTTTTTTGCGTTATCAAAAATCATTTTTGTTAAAAAGTAATCAAAAATAAAAATGATAAAAGTTGAACCGCAAATAAAGCAAAGATGTGCTTTAAAATATGGAAAGTCATTTGAGTCATCAAGTTTTCTTACAGCAGCGAGGAAGCTGATATAATAAATGCTGCTCATCAGACCAGCTTGAGCATCTGTTAGGTAGAATCTCCTTCCCTCTTCAGAAAGGCTTGCATGATTTATTCCATTTCCCACAAATCCTTGAAAAGAGAAGTATTACAATGTCAAATTGAAATTGACAAAGGATTTGTCTTCTCTATGTAATATTTTGTGAGTTGGTAGTAATTAGCTTGCTTAAAAACTGCATGGTTGATATTATTATTACCCTTTTAACAAAATGAAAATATTTTTACACTTCATTTAAATATGTGTTTTTACATATTAACATTATTTAGGACAAAATATATGTCAGGTTATGCAAGTACATTCTTGCTTGGCGCGTAAATTCAAGTGCCACTCACAATAATGTCAGGCATCGCAACATTGGCCGAAGGCCAAACAAACATCGCAGAGTCATTTCATTGGGTCGTCAGAGTTTTTGAACTGAAGCCGAAGCTAATAGTACAATAGAAGGTGACATATATTGATAGGCAGACGCATCATGCACTGAATGACCAAATCAATTGGTTAAACGATGGCGTGCCGCAAATATCAATGTTTTACTGTGTTTTGTCTAATAAATATTCAGAAGCAGGCTATATTATCAGGTCAAAGTAAATAGATATTAAGAAGTGCTATTTTTAAGGAGATCATTCAAGGTCATTGGAGCTCAAGGTCATTGGAGCATCACTCAATCCTTTCCAACAGCTCTGTGTCATCAGTTTAGTTGTGCGAATCATTGCAAGAACATAATCGCTGGTTGTTTGAAAAGTGAAATAATTGTTATTAATGGAAAAGGGAAGCTTTATGGACTAGCAAAAAACTGTGTAAATTGGCTGAATGATGCCTTAAGGTCCGGCCACACGTAACGAATTATTCGTTTAATCTGACCGAATCCACGAATTTCACAGAATTCACAGATTTATTCTGCCGAATATCATAGATTCGTCTGAGCTGTGCATGCACACCGAAATCGTTAACGAAACGTTTTTAATTGGCTAACCAATTGTTTTTAGCGAGCACGGTTCTAGTAGCTTTGACAAGTGGTATAGTCCAAGACACGTACGACGACCCACAATAAAAGTATGACCGCGATATGACTTGATACATACGATGCAACGGCCTATGTGCGCTATTGTTGGTTCTTTCTCGTTGGTTCACCATGACAGGAACTTCTCATCGTGTATCCAGAATTTTATTTTAGATGTTTTAAAAACTATGAATTATTTCTTTTTCAATAATGATAATTTATTTTATGCAACAAAAGCTCCGTCGCAAAAAAACAGTCGCTATCTCTAGCGCATATTGACAGTTGCATCGTATGTATCAAGTCATTTCGCGGTGGTACTTTTATTGTGTGTCGTCGTACGTGTCTTGGACTATACCACTTGTCAAAGCTACTAGAATCGTGCTCGCTAAAAACAATTGGTTAGCCAATTAAACGCGTTTCGTTAACGAATTCGGTGTGCATGCACAGCTCAGACGAATCTATGATATTCGGCAGAATAAATCTGTGAATTCTGTGAAATTCGTGGATTCGGTCAGATTGAACGAATAATTCGTTACGTGTGGCCGGACCTTTAGCTGTGTTCTACGAGTTTTAAGGTTACATAAGTTTGTTTTGAGCACCGTCCAAGCTCAAAACCAATGTTTTCAAAAAGGCGGCAAAACAAAACAGTGCCGAATTCACTCAAAAAGGCCCTCGATGTTCGTTTGTGCTTTGTATGTTATTTTGTAGCATGTTTCTTCTGTCGAGCTTTAAGAGTGAATAACATACAGGGGGTGCTCAGTATAAAGCCTTCACATATTTATAGTAAATTTGTAAAATAACGAAACACTCTTCGTAAAACAATCTACCTAGTGATACCTTTGAAAGAGGCTATTAAATCGTAAAGGTTATGAACGATATTCTCCAAATGAGCTTTAGTTCTTTATGTTTTAACATCTCACTCCCCCTAATTGTCTCTAAAATCAGAGCTTTAACGCACCAAACACAGTCTTCATTATGATATTTGAAATTATTTTAAAGAGAAGCTAATTCATGATTTAGTTTACTTATCAATACTATAATATACATGTGTTTACTATTTGCAGTTAACAAAGATTCTTGCTAACATAAACATCAAATTTAGACAAATTTGTTTGTTAACATGAACTGGTTACTTGAAGGCCGGTTCACACTATATCGCCGTTTTTCAGCGTTTTCCTTTCGGCGTACGTTGTCGATTATGTGAAGCGTGAACCGCTGGCATTGATAAAGCAACGCTGTCACATCGGGAAAGTTTGCAGCTGTCAAACTTTCCCGATATTTCACCGAGCATCGACGACCGCCTTTTAAATGTGAACCATTTTGGTGATAATAATTCGCGGTCGCTGATAGAGTGATTTATTCATATCCGTTTATGATAGTCGCTGCGGGACTAATATGTTATTCCGCAGAAACAAAGAGGTTTCTTCGCAAAAATTTAAAATGTAGAAATGAGAAAATTACGTCACGGAGAATTTCCAGTTGCAAACGCGGAAAGGTTTGTGATAGTGTGAACATTGTTGCCATCGATGATCACCGAAGTATCGTGGCATCAACACCAAGATACGGCGATATAGTGTGAACCAGGCTTTAAGCATGACAAATGACTTGACCTGCAGAGCATTGCTGCAAGTCAAAAATCATTCACAGCCATCTGAGGTATTTTTATGATATCGTGATGTAACCATAATACAGGCCTGAAGATCAAACAATTTTATGATGAACATAATTTACCATGTGCCGCGCAGAGCAGACAGATGAAAAGCATGAAAACTTTGGTGAAATGGAGGTCCGTTACGGAGTATGCAGGCTTCTGTCTGTGCTCTGTGATATTTAAAGAACTCCAGACAGGGGCTACTTGTTCAAACACTTCCTCATTGTCACCAGCGGCAGAAGTTAAACTGTTTAAAATATATGCAATAATAGTAATAATAATACAGAATATGCAACAACTATTTAGAGACCTGTTTTTATTCATGACTGAGAAATTACTTACTTAAATTGCAAGTTGTAAAATTAGTAATTACTGGCATGTAAGCTTTTTTTTAAATTAATTAAAATTCTTTACATTTTTAATACATATGCATATGCTGTACCTATATACATAAACATTTATATATTATATATATATGCATGCAGATATGCATATAGGCCTACATATACATATACTTCTATGTGTACATAGACATACATGTACATATATCCACTTGTATATACAAATGCGCATACATTTACACATGCACATACAGCTACAAATACAAATACCTATACACATCCATATACATATGCATATACGCAAATGCATCCATGTACATAAGCATATGCACGTGTATGTCCGTATATCTACTGTACATATGTATACGTGTGTATATGTATACTTATACACATCCATTATATAGTTATACATATGCATATACATATACACATTCATATACATAGGTACACGCGTATACACATCCATATGCATATGCATATGCATGTTCACATCTATTTCATATGCATATATACATATATGCATACACATACAATTACATATACATGTACACATCATACCTATACACATACATACATACATACATACATACATACATACATACATACATACATACATACATACATACATACATACATACACACACATGTACAGTATCAACCTAATATTCTTGTAGCTTTCACTAACCTCGTTTCTGAGTTTTCCATTTCACTCAGCCCACTTCACAGCTGCAAAACAGACACTGGCTATAGAAATGCTCTAGTTGAGGTCCTGACAAGCAATAGATGCTCTAGAAGGATTACACAGTATATGAAGAGCTAGCACCGCATTCTTTAAGCGATTTGGTTCATTGCTCCCGCGACACCGCTCAACTCGTCAAGTCATTCATCTCAAGTAACCTCATTGAATTTTATTGATGAGCCATGAACTTAAAGGTCGTCTTTCCAATAAATTGGTTATACGGTTAGATATTAGCGCAAACGATAAACCACATAATCTTACCGGCTTCAAAATTCCCATCTTATTGGATTACCTTGCTAGATACGCAAGATGAGACTATAGTGTCTGTTCAAACCAGTCAAGCATGATTTAGAGCAGCCAGGTACGAAGTGTCCTCACAGCTATGACATAGCAACACACCCGTATGTTTTTCAATGCCTTCATGGGAACAGACATGTCAATCTCATTCTGTCATGATTCAGTGATGCTGTTTGGAAGCAGAACACCCGTGTGGTGCGCCATATTTGTACCATAAAAATGGTATTAACGATCACCGTGTCTCACTTGTGAGTGTATGCATAGGTTAACGATGCAACTTTTACATAAGGCGTCGCCCAATCATCGCTGTGCTATAGAGCCCTATGGAAGCATAATCTGCTTGTCGGCCCAGCGCAGTGCTTCGGCACCGGCGTATCCTCAGGTGTCGTTACACTATCACTGTATAGAGACAGTAAATATACTCATTGGTGTGCTACATACAGGTTCATGAACTTATTATCTTCAAGGGTTCTTTCCTTCCGGTATGTTCATATATCTACAGAGAGATTTGATCTGAAATCGTCTAGCCAATCTAAGAAATCTCACTTTCAGCACATTTGTCAATTGTTGTATAACTTCACTGCAGCATCACACTAGTAGAGGATCTCACAGATTGTGCCACATCATGTTCAAAACAGGTTTTAAATTGTTACACTCAGTAGCGTGGTCACAAAACCTCACAAACAGATTAATAAGTTAGTATTTTCAGCAATACTAAACGTTCAAAAGAATAGTTTTCTCGATAATTGCTGGATTAATTCAGTTCAGATGTAGAGTTATGGGGCTTTATGACGTATGTCAAGATCTTCTCTTATAGTCATGTAAAAATATTTTTCCAACACATCAACTGATTATAAAAATTAATCACAACATTTCAAAAGTTATTGTCTTCATTTAGATTATCTGTCTGCAAGCAGCTTGCAAGAGCACACACAGATTCAGCGAGCGATTGTCAGGGTTTCTCGCTGGCTTTTCTCAGTGCAAAAAACTTTGACAAATTCAGAATGACTAGCCTTACATTGTTGCTTTTGCTAGTAATACATAGCTGTAGGCAGTACAGGTGCTCAAGCTATAAGACAGTATAGGTGCTCAAGCTATAAGACAGTATAGGTGCTCAAGTTATAGGACAGTATAGGTGCTCAAGCTATAGGACAGTATAGGTGCTCAAGCTATAAGACAGTATAGGTGCTCAAGCTATAGGACAGTATAGGTGCTCAAGCTATAGGACGGTATAGGTGCTCAAGCTATAAGACAGTATAGGTGCTCAAGCTATAAGACAGTATAGGTGCTCAAGCTATAGGACAGTATAGGTGCTCAAGCTATAAGACAGTATAGGTGCTCAAGCTATAGGACAGTATAGGTGCTCAAGCTATAAGACAGTATAGGTGCTCAAGCTATAGGACAGTATAGGTGCTCAAGCTATAAGACAGTATAGGTGCTCAAGTTATAGGACAGTATAGGTGCTCAAGCTATAAGACAGTATAGGTGCTCAAGCTATAGGACAGTATAGGTGCTCAAGCTATAAGACAGTATAGGTGCTCAAGCTATAGGACAGTATAGGTGCTCAAGCTATAAGACAGTATAGGTGCTCAAGCTATAGGACAGTATAGGTGCTCAAGCTATAAGACAGTATAGGTGCTCAAGCTATAGGACAGTATAGGTGCTCAAGCTATAAGACAGTATAGGTGCTCAAGCTATAGGACAGTATAGGTGCTCAAGCTATAAGACAGTATAGGTGCTCAAGTTATAGGACAGTATAGGTTCTCAAGTTATAGGACAGTATAGGTGCTCAAGTTATAGGACAGTATAGGTGCTCAAGTTATAGGACAGTATAGGTTCTCAAGTTATAAGACAGTATAGGTGCTCAAGCTATAAGACAGTATAGGTGCTCAAGCTATAGGACAGTATAGGTGCTCAAGTTATAGGACAGTATAGGTGCTCAAGCTATAGGACAGTACAGGTGCTCAAGTTATAGGACAGTATAGGTTCTCAAGTTATAGGACAGTACAAGTGCTCAAGTTATAGGAAAGTATAGGACTATAGGTGCTCAAGTTATAGGACAGTATAGGACTATAGGTTCTCAAGCTATAGGTCCTAAAGTTTGTAACTAAGGAATAAGATTCAAGTTTCACCAACAGTAACCTCAATTCCTTATTTCAAATGAAGACACGCAATTCAAAAATGTTAAAAGTTGAACTAGGACCAGACTCATATTTCATTAAGCTTACTGCTTCAGTTGATGATGTTACCTGAACGCAGTCATCACTCACTGTCCGAGTTTAGGAAAAAGGCCAAGATGGATTAGATGGACTCAATACCCAAACAGCGGTGCAAATTGGGTGCAAGTGATGACATAACGCTTAAAAATTGAAACAAGCGTGGATGAGCACGTGAGAGTAGGCGCAATGTGTAAGTGGGCAACTACAAGTAATGACATGCGCTATGTCTCTTTTCATAGCAATTAGGCATCAGCTACGAGTGCTGTCTATACCCGCATTCAATTACTAAACAAAGAATGTCTACCGAATAGTGCACACACCTGCGACAATGCCTTCAAATGACAACCAGAAAAAAGTGGAGCTATATCATTTAGTAAACATTGCCTCCCCTCCTCTTACTGGTAGACCTGGTGGGTGAGAGTAGCCATTGGGGACCATCGTTAAATGGTCCCCAATGGCTACTCAATGGCTACCATTGGGGACCATTTAAAGATAGTCCCCAATGGCTACTGCGAACAAGCTTGTATTTGCGTCTTTAAAACCATTACCTACTGTAGGTGTCCGCTTTGAAATCTAAAATGATCAACTTTTATCGTTGATATACATGTAGCTAGATGGAGCAGTTTAGAATGTTTATATTTCCAACGCTGCTCACTGTAAAATAATATTTGATATAAAGTAGATTTGTTATTCTCTGCGAGCAGATAGTAGTTGGCTGTTAAAATGATATAAGTTTCTATTCTGGTACGCTAATACTTCCTGTTTATAAACATTGTAGACAAGTAGATGTACATATAAGATAAACTAACACCATGAGCAGAGCAACCAGCCGTAATGTAAATATAACAATAAATACTTGTATAAAGGTAAGTATATAAATGAAGAAATGATAACAGCCTGTAAAAAGGAAGGTAGGTGTATGTGTTATAAAACAAACTCATAACATAAAAAGTACCTGTGAGTAGAAAGGTGCTCGTATTAAGGAAATAACCTGCATGGCAAGATGTACCCATATCAAGCAAATGTTTATGTAAAGGTGGCTACTAATATAAAATAAATACAGGTTTGATTGCAGGTAAATACTGGCATAAAATCAGTTAACATAGTAGCAATGGCTATCTACATGTATAGGAAAGTACTGAAGTAC